>NW_026918181.1:0-14060 GCF_032062105.1 Saccostrea cuccullata
ACTGGATTGAAAATCAATATTACATTAATTATCCGTGTTAATACTTATTGCCTAAGTATTGTTTTAAGCTTAAAAAAGATAAAATAATTCAAAAATGACCGTAAAATCTGCGTATATTGCCGATTTCAGGTCTTGCCATATCTTTTCTTACTTAAAATATCGATAAGTTGCCATTTTCTTACCATGTGCTTTCTATAAATATCATATACGTCAAATTTGACATCCTGACTTTAGTTTCACACCATTATTTTCGTATTTTAGCCTCAGGTTTTATCATATTAGACCGGGAAAAATCCCAAGCGCAACGAGGTAAACTTTTTGAGATTGCGGGAAAACTTGTCGCCAGCGCCACCTAGCGACGGCGCCCATTGCTAATTTCATACTTGTTCCACGAATCTTCAAAGTAGACGCCGAAATTCTGGTCTACAGTTTATTTACACAGCCATCACAAACAGAAACATTCAGGAAAAATAATTCACAAAAAATCAAGTAAAACAATCACATGTACGTTTAGATCCAAGACAAAGGCATAGTTAACTAACTTGATCAAACATTAAGCGTTCTATAGTACAACTAAAACTCTATCGCGCTATATATACTTCACATCCCCTCCTGAGTATAGGAAATTCATTATACATGTAAGATCCTTAAGATCAGGAGTCAATAGTCATAACGGTCAGCAGAGGATGACATAAGAGGGGCGATTAATATACAGATAAGATTTATAGCATAAATTAATATAATTTATGAACATTTTTTTAATAAGGAGTGATAATATGTAGTACGGTGTGACCGTTGGGGCGAGCACAGTTGTTCCATCAAAAACACTTGGAACGTTAAGCCGCACGAGATATCGGTGCATTCGATTATAAGAACTCTTCAGACACTAGTGTCATTGTTGAGCATGCGCTATAGAGTATGTAATCGAATGCCTCGAGTCGAGCTCCAATGTTAACAAATATGGCTGATAACGTCGGATAAGTGTTTGCGGTCGATTACTTTTTTGAGGAAGAGGACATAGACGATGATATTGTCCCATATTTTTTGTTAACTTTATCAGAAGAGAGCGTGTCCCGATCTATAAGAATATTCTACGAAGAAGTGTTACCAGATTTCTCTTCTCTTGACTTTAGTAAACATTTTAGACTAACAAGGCAAACGTTCACACGCTTATTCCAAGAGATTAGAACCAAATCTAGCCAAGGATATTCGGACACAGGGCAAACAGCCGATATTGACGGAGGAACGTGCCATGGTAGGACTGTGGTATTTATGTAATACAACTTCCATGAGAGAAGTTTCTTTACTGTTTGGAATTTCACAGTCCACAGTTTTTGACTGTGTTCATGACTTTTGTGATGCATTATACTCAGTTCGGGATCGAGCTATATCTTGGCCAGGTCCCCAGCGTCAGCAAGAAATTTCTGATCACTTTGAGGCCGAATGTAAAATACCAGGAATCATAGGGATAATTGATGGCAGTCACATTACTCTTACAAACATTCCCAATGGAGAGCAAGACTACATCAACAGGAAAGGGTATCCCTTATTCCAGTTGTAACACAATGACTGTATAAATTATAAAGTTTAATTGATATATTAATTTGTACAGTACATTTATCTGTTTTAATATTGTGTTATGAATTATAATTGATACTATCAGTGTGTAGTGCGACAGACAATACTATCTTAATTACGAACTTGTTTACAAACTCTGGGAGGTAGAATACAATAACAGAGCGTCTTCATTTGACGGACAATTAGTTTTAACGATGTGTTGTTCTCAAGCATTAACACTTCCAATCAGACTTTGTGCAGAGCTGCAGCCATCTAATTAACTGAAGAATGTGCAAGATGCATATAATGTTAATGTAAACAGAGGACATTGCCATATCCTATAAGGAGATGGGAGACGGAGCTTCAGTGAGGGGCGGACAATATGAATATTAATGAAGTGACACTCTAACTAACTAATTGCTATTACCAAATATGTAAACCCTATGATGCAGCTTCTTGTACAAAAGGATGTGCGCACTAAGTATCAATAGCTTTTAACATCTTAGCTCCGAGACGGACTATAAGAGCTTTTACGATCCTAGCTCCGAAATGAATTGGGAGAGCTTTTACCATCCTAGCTCCGAGACGGACCATGAGAGCTTATACGAACTTAGCTCTGAGACCTATGTGATACAATGACTATGTGAGCTTTCACCATCTTGGCTCAGAGATCTTTATGATTGAACTTTTTGATGTACCATTGTTTGTTTGATACCTTTGCTGTGACTTTATAATAAAACTATAAACTTACAAAAGTCTTCTAATCCAAACACATTAGCTAATTGTGTTATATAGTTGCAAGTTATTGTAGACCATATGTTACTTATTACAGATAGCTTTGTTGGATGGCCAGGGTGTACCCACCATGCCCGAATTTACAGAAACTCGGATATCTTTAACGAGTTGGAAAATGGAATTTTAAATCCACACTTTTTCATAATTGGTAAGAAAATTTTAACTGAGTAAAATGTTTCAAAATTAAAGCACATTAATTAAGACTTCAACAAGGATACCTCTAGATCTTTGTTTTTTTGTCAAACTTATTGGGGTTAACAAAGAAAATAGTAACTATATAAGTAGGTTAATATGCATGGTTTTCCTATTTTAATAAATTTTAATGTGTACATATACAAGAAACTTAATTTAGTTTTTCAAAACATTACAGGATATTCTGCCTACCCACTGAAGCCTTACCTGATGACCCCTTTCCGTGATAATGGAAGGTTAACTGCCCCCAGAGACATTATAATAAAGCTTATCAACATCACGTCAGAATGTTGAAAGAGCCATTGGCCTACTAAAGTGTAGATTCAGAAGGCTCACGAGCCTACCCTGCTTGGATATAGAACGTGCTTGCAAAGTAATAAATGCATGCTGTGTTCTTCACAACATTTGCATTCTATCAAATGACTCTGTTAATGACATGCTGGATGACCTCCCTCCAAACAATAATGTCAACAACTATGGACCATTATATGGAAATGCACCCCTTGGTATAAACTTTTGCAATCAGATAGTTCAGTATCTACAAACATTGTAAAATCTAAATATTGTGCATAAGAGAAAAGACAATGATTAGAGACAAGATTGTATTTGAAAATGAAAGTTTAATAAAATTAGAAGTTAAACTAAATTTATAACCATGTATTGTTTTTAAAAAACAACTTTTTAAAGAAAATTGACAGGGCCTATTTGGCATATCACAAATGTAAATTAATCTTTAAAAAAGGAAAGAATTAAAGCATTAAATATCGTCAATCCATTTCTCTAATGAAGTGTTAACCATGTGATGGAATTTTAATGTGGAGACAAATACATTGTTCCCTATTTGTATATTGCTAGAGTCTGATTCTACATTGAAACATGTCTCTTTAAGCAAAGTGTCTGGCGTAAAACACTTTGTAGACATTTCACAAGAGAACTGAGATTCAGACGAAGCAGAGCAATATGAACAATATGAAAAGGGCGAATCAAAGCACTCTGTTGCTTTTGGTGATTGAAAAATAATCATATGCAAGTCCTTGTAGCAATCCTCAATGTTCTTGGTAAACTCATAAAATTCAACTAAGTTGTATCCAAATCTTTCAAATAATCTACAAAGACACAAAGATAGTAATTGTTTACAAATTCTTCACTATTAATTTTACTGATCATTTTTAGAAATTTTTGGTTGCAGACAATCGATTAACTTTCCCATAAGATTCATTTTTTTCCTCGTGTTGTTTTTTTTTTGAGACCTCCAACCTTTCTTTCCTGTATTCTTCTTGTCTTCTTGTGTACTCTTCCAAAGCAAGTAATGCAGACTGATTCTTATTCCTACTTTTGAGGGATTTCTTCGGTTGGACGAATTAGAATCTCTGGAGTCCTCTGCTTCAACATCTTCATCGTTATCTTTATTTTCTGTCTTGTTGTTTTGTTGCACTCTTGAAGACAGTGTAAATGCTGGCCTCGTACCACTTTTTTATTATACCCCCCGCAAACGAAGTTTAGGGGGGGTATATTGGAATCACCATGTCCGTCTGTCTGTCTGTAGACGAGACTTTGTCCAAACCATTACTCAGAAATTATTGGAGGGATTTGTCTGAAAATTTGTACACATATTATTCACCATATGAAGTTGTGCACCTGATATTTTCATCTTGATTAAATTATTATTTTGAATTTTACAGGTGTTTTTTCATTTCTCAGAAACTATTGCAAGGATTAATCTGAAAATTTGTAGACTTATTATTCACCATATAAAGGTGTGCACCTGGAATTTTCAACTCTTTTTGATTTTTTTTTTTTTTTTTGCATTTTACAGGTTTTATTTTTTATTTTAATTGACTTGTTCATTTTTGGGCTTATGTACAAGGTTAGAGATATGGAATCTAGAATATCTGTTCAAAAATACTACAGCTTAAAACTATTCATAAAAACTTAAAAAAAGAAACATCATTAAGTGTTAAAAACAGTTTTTACATTGCACAGAAGATAATGTAATTTCATTTGTCTCTTGGGAATTATGTCTGGACATGCATCCAGTTAAAGATAAATTAATGAGTTTGGTGTTGGAAGTTGTTAAGGCATTTGATCAAGCATGTGTTATCTATATCTCATGGGAATTTGACAAAATTGAAGATCTCTCCTCTTATTCTCTTAATTGTAATTTATTGTCTGTCAAAGCACTTAATTACTGGATGACCACCTTTTTATTTTCAAAATGCATTTCAAATTGATATATCAAGATTAATTTGATTTTGAATGGTTTTTTTTTTCAATAATCAGTTTGCATAGTGACATAACACATAATTGCAATATATTTTTTAAATGCAGTAATAAAAAAATAAATTAAAAAAAATTTTAAAAATGTTACAATGGAATTACAATGTATTAGTATTGATGTTTCATTTGGTTGAACATTTCTTTCTCATTCATTAAGAAACATGATGAGCAATTCTATTTCACTGCAAATTTTTGTAAGTAAATTAAGAACACCTCTAGATCCATAAATTATTTTTGAATTGGCACCTTCTCTGAAAAACCTAGCGGGGGGTATTTGTCCCTATTGGACAGTTCTAGTTTCCATAGAGTTCAGAAAATTGTTTTAAAAAATGGCATGTATTTTTCTCTGATCCTGTCTGTGCATTATTGTCCACCGTTTTCTTGTATTCCCTTTTAAGCGCCTTCCACTTATTCATGCACTGTGTTGCTGATGCTGTAACACCAATAGCAGATAATTCCTTGGTAATATTTCCCAAAGAGACTTGTGCATTTTGTTGCTGTTAAAGTCTTTCTCCATTCTACTTCTTATATCGAATAATGTTTTAGTGTCTTGTTTATTCCACATTTTTTGGTCCCTATATTTTCATCTTGATGATTGGATTATTATTTTGAATTTTACAGGTGTTTTTTTTTTTCATTTTTTTTTTGTGGTTTTGTCTGGATTTCTAAAACTATTGCAAGGATTAATCTGAAAATGTGTACACTTATTATTCACCATATAAATTGCCATAATTTCAATTATGTAAAAAATGTAATGAAAAAAAAGATAAATGAAATGAGTATAAATTTTTTCAAGATTAATTAAAGTTAAGCATAATCTTATGATTTTTATCTGGTCACTTATACAATTTACAAATATAACAATAATTTTTAAATTATTAAGTAAAAAATAATCAATACTTAAAAAATATTACTTCGCAAAATTAGCAACGAATTTTTCAAAAACCCTAATACTTTAAAAAAAAATGCCTGAAGAGTATCCCATAGTATAGATATCGGCCTGATCTATAATGATAAGATTTTTTAAAACTTGTTCTGGTTAAATAAATTTAATTAATCTTAATTTTCTGTATAAAAAATAAAAATGGTATCCAGTATCAATCACATAAAGCCCAAGATAATTGTGATTAAATTTATGTTCAGTGTAATTCTTTTTGTAGGTGTATAAGCTTTTAATTCTTCCTTCAATAAATATTATTTATTCATAGATCAATTATTTCAAATCTATACGGGTACTGCTCATGTAAATGACCTTCGCATTGAAAGGATTCAGTGGCATACTGCTCAAAAATATTCAGCTGCCTTTTATAGTTCCATTGTTTATTGGCAATCTCATTTCTGGTTAAGCCAGCCCATTTAATTGGTACAAAGACCCGCCCACTGGGACTGCTTTTTGGGACTGCTTTCTTGGGACAGCTGGGACTGCTGGGACCGCTCTGGGACTGCTCTGGGACCGCTGTGGGACTGCTGCGGGACTGCTTACGCAGTCCAGAAAGCAGTCCTCGTAACTGCTCTGGGACTGCTTTGTGTCAGGTTGGGTCTGGTCTGTACTGTAATATCCGAGAAAACATTGTATACCTGTAAGATAGTAAAATACCTACACATTTATGTACAACTTTTTCGCTTTTACATATTTAAATTTAAGTAACTTACTTGACAATCTGTAATTAGATTCTTGAATCTTCACGTTGTCACGGTGGATCTTTTTTAGCTCCTATTTGAGCCAAAGGCTCAAAGAGCTAATGCTATGGCCATTTGTGCGGTGTGCGTCGTGCGGTGTGCGTCGTGCGGTGTGCGTAAACTTTTTAGAATATGGGCCATAACTCAAGAACCCCTTGGCCAATCAGTGTCAAATTTGTCACAGGGTATCCTTGGCCCAAGGGCTACCATTTATACTAAGATAAGGGTTGGGGCCCTAAAACAAGGGGAGATAATCAGGAAAACAAAACCAAAAGTACTGGTTGCTAAAAAAAAAAATCTTCTTCTCCATGAACCACCAGGCAGATTTTCACCAAACTTACATACAAGGATCAGGATATGTTGAAGATAAAAAAATGTTCAAGGCATGACCCTGGGGCAAAGGGCGTGGTCTCAAGGTCACTTTAAAGTTGACCTAAATTTACAATTAATGAAAAAGTCTATATTTTGCTTACTATAAGGACTAGAATCATCAAATCTTGTAAGTTGATACATCTTAGGACTTCACATCATGTTAACTCAAAAGTAGGTCACGATGACCTACTTTTTTAAATTTGCGGGTATTTGTTTTCAAATTGATTTGAAGGCATATTTTGGACACTTTAAGGCCTATGATCATCAAACTTAGTCAGTTGATGCATCTTGGGCCCTTGAACAACGTAAACTTAAAAGTAGGTCACTATGACCTACTTTTTGAACTTTATGACCTATCCTTTTTAAAACATTTTATCTCATTATTTCAGGTACTGAAAGGGTTATAATCATCAAATTTTGTAAGTTGCTGCATCTTGAGACCTAAAACATATAAAGCAAAAGTAGGTCACTGTGACCTACTTTTAGAATTTTACAGGCATTTGTTTTCAAATTGTTTAAAAGGCATATTTTGATTACCTTCAAACCTACGATCATCAAACTTGGTCAGGCGATGCATCTTGGGACTCTGAAAAATGTCGACCAAAATGTAGGTCACGGTGACCTACTTTTGACATTTTATGGCTATATTTAAGTATCTTAAGTATTTATTGGCTTAGAATCATCAAACTTTGTGAGTTGATGCATCTTGGTTTTCGGAGAGTGATGACCAAAAATTAGGTCACAGTGACCTACTTTTGACATTTTATGGCTATATTTAAGTATCTCCGGTACTTATTGGCTTAAAATCATCAAACTTTGTGAGTTGATGCATCTTGGGTTTGCGGAGAATGTTGACCAAAAAGTAGGTCAAAGTGACCTACTTTCGACCTTTTATTGGTATATTTAAGTATCTCTGGTACTTACTGGCTTAGAATGATCAAACCTTGTCAGTTGATGCATCTTGGGTTTTGGGAGAGTGACGACCAAAAATTAGGTCAAAGTGACCTACTTTTGTCATTTTATGGCTATATTTAAGTATCCCCGGTACTTATTGGCTTAGAATCATCAAGCTTTGTGAGTTGATGCATCTTGGGTTTGCAGAGAATGTCGACCAAAAAGTAGGTCAAAGTGACCTACTTTTGACATTTTATGGCTATATTTATGTATTTCTAGTACTTATTGGTTTAGAATCCTCATACTTTGTCAGTTGATGCATCTTGGGTTTTCGGAGAATTTCGTCCAAAAAGTAGGTCATGGTGACCTACTTTTGAATATTACAGGTATTTATTGGCTTAGAATTATCAAACTTGGTCAGCAGATGCATCTTGGGACTCTAAAAAATGTCAGGAAAATGTAGGTCACGATGACCTACATTTTATGGCTATATTTAAGTACCTGGTTTTTCCGCTACTTATTGGCTTAGAATCATCAAACTATGTCAGTTGATGAATCTTGGGTTTTTGGAGAATGTTGCCCATAAAGTAGGTCATGGTGACATTTTATGGCTATATTTAAGTATCTTATGTATTTATCAGCTTAGAATTATAAAACTCTGTCTGTATATGCATTTTGTGTTTTCCAAGAATGAAGACTAAAAAGTAGTCCTAATTGGCTAAGAATCATCAAAGTTTGTCAGGTGATGCAACCTGGGTTCGAATACTTAGGGTTAGAGGCTTCAAATACAAGTGATAGGTTGTATAATTTATCAGAGAGCGATTCAAGGCCCTTGGGCCTCTTGTTGTTATATGTTGCTCCAAACTTTTCCATCCCCGACCCGTATAACTGATCTGTTTATTGCATACCTCGCATTAAGCTATCCCTTTCAGATTTACTTTACGGATATATTTTGATGTTGGTTCATTATTGACGACCTTTTCTAAACATTCCCACTTCCAACTATTTCGGAGGCCCTTGTCAATGGCCTGAACGTCTGATTGATCTCGTTGAACCACATGGCCAGACATAGTGTAAATTATCTCGGTCGTTATAAAAACGGACTTCTGATTGGAGAAAATGAATAATTCAACCAATGAATAAGCCGAACACATAAAGAAATAAAGGAAGTATTTTGAAGAAAGTAAAAGTCAAACTAGTTACGGAAAAAATCCGAATTACTTTAAAAGCGGATTTGAAAAATTAGAGCGGAAATTATAAATCCGGATAGCGGATTTCCGCTTCAAAGCGGAAAAAAATCATGTCTGTTAAATTAACTTTACGGGTAACAGTTAATATGACTTCCCTAAATACATGTACTATGATAAGAACACTTACTGGTATTTATCTATTTGAGGATACCATAATCAAAGAAAATCAACAAGAGAAACTATCTTATTAAATTGAATAAGGTGGTGCATATCTACAAAGTAATTTATTCATTTACAAAATCGTCTAATATTTACAAAAGTTTTTATTCATATACAAATTGAAACAGGTAATATAAACATACAAAGCACTTATTGTTCCATTAGTTCAAGCAAAGTTGTGATATTTTGTTCATCATCCAAGTCTCTTTTTTCAGGACACAGCTCAATATCCAAAACTTTGGTATCGATCCCGTTGTTTAGGACTTTTCTTTTGCAATAGATGTAGGAAAATCCACACCTTTCTTGCTCATAGGTAAAGATGGTGTTGTTACGGGCACGCAAACCTTTGTTGAAGCCAATGGCGGACTTGCGACTTTTTAAATGTGTAAAGTGGCGCATTCACAGATCGCTTGGTTATTCCCTTACAGCTGAATTTTACGTTGTGGTATGTTCTGGGACGAAAGGAATTCAGTTGCTTTGTTTTCCTGTTACAGGCTTTTCTAAAAAGTTGGTAAGCTTTCTGTTGAATCCGCGGATCCTGAACGTTTCTTTGGCTTATCATATATGTCTTTGACCAAAGCCCTATCATTTCGTCAACAGTCTATTCCAGTCTGAATAATCCCGGGGTTTACTTGTCGTGTTTTTTTTTTGAGTTTCTGGCAGCATTCTCGGGGAAACCAGTGCACAAGATGGCCTGCCTCTATTTCTGTGTCCGTACAATAATCCATTAATCTATGGCTGAATTCACCTGGGAGTTCTGGTTTAACGATGGACTCCAGGTTACGCCCAGATATGGTCATATAAGCACTATCAATTTCCATTTCTCAGTAGGAAAAGTCGCTGCTCTCCACAAACTTGTCAACAAAGTCATAAAAAATTGCAACATCCGTAATTTGGCATTAACCAAGTTGTACAGGGAGGACATAAGAAATTCTACTTTTCGTTATTTTTTATTTCGAAAACATGGTGTTCTAGATCTGTCAAATTAATGAATTTTGAATCATGCACTTCTATGGTGGCTTCTTCAATTCCTTTCACATATTTAATTTCCCGATGTTTAAACTGATCCATAGCTAAAATTACCTCTAGCTTTGACGTACCGGCTAAAATTACCATAGATGGATCCCTATCTCCAAGGCGACGGTTGTTGGTCATCTGCGCAGTCTCGAAAGCATCTACTTGGGGTATATTCAATCACCTGGTAAATGCGGGTTACATCCAATCTGTGGTTGAGATACCATTTCAAGAGTGGTGTAACAAGAAGAATTTTTTCTAGCACGTAAGCCACCTACGAGAAGTCGACGAGGATTTTCAATTAGATTGTTTTCACGTGCGTGATTCTGCATTTGAGAACCAATGGCGTCGAAGGGAATGTCTGTAGTGCAAAATATGGGTGTTATCTCCTGAAAATATTCGTATGGAGTTAAACTTTTTTGCATGTGATCCGGCCACTGGTCAGGAATTTTAATGTCCACTTCAACCATTCCTAAAGGGTTTCATCCAGAACGCCTTGTAATATCTGATTTTCGGTCACACATCCCTTGTATTTTTTGTAAAACTGGTGTTTTGTCAGTAATTATTTTCTTTAAACAGGCACTTTGTTGCTTGAACACATTGTACTCGCACTCCCATATTTCCTTCACGTGTAACCGGTAGTCCGGTAAAGATGAATGAGTCCGTTGTGGAAAGTTAATAGGATTTATTCAATTAATGGTACATGAATACCCTGTGAATAAAATAGTCAAATTAATAACAAAATAAAATGAAATACTCATATCGTAATCTTTAGCCAAGAATCACTTTACTTTACATTTTCTTGCAGCTGTTTACAAGTAACTATCATAAAATCATTTTACTTCTTAATTGTGAAAATAGTTATTTCTGATAATCTTTGATAAAATAGATAATGAATCAGAACATTTTCTACATTGTGCATCATTCCGAGTATTTCCAACATCAAAGATAGTTTCCAGTTTCCTCTAGACTTGTCAGACCCTGGTGATGCATCATCAGAAGGGCCCTCATTCACATTGACCAGTGGATTTTCAAGGGGAATTAGAATGCTTCCAGCCATCCTTCTCAGTACTTGATGCAGGACGGATGTAAATACATGAATAATTAGTGTCAAACGACCTAACTGATCCATGTATTTAGATCCAATAGGACTCCTAATGGATTCCATGTCTTCTGCACTATCCTAATCATCGCTGCTTTCCACAACCATGGCCGAGGACTGTCCCAACACGTCGAGCGTACTTTTTCCTCTATCTCATTTAAATACTCCTGTGCTTCAGGAGAAAATCTGTATACTCTAGGAAAATCTCCTTCATGTTCACGTAATATCTCCTGATACACAGGATTTAATGAGTGCAACAAATACTGAGATCTGAATTCCTCATGGGCTGCCTTATCTTCCTGATGCAATTGTTGCATATAATCATGAATAAAAATAAAGACACTCACTGTGAGGCTTATAACAAGGCAAATTAATTGTTAAGATTAATTTTCCTTACGTCTCTTTTCTTTTTGTGCTTGCCATAAATGAATTTTATTCGATAAAAGAATGCTGTTAATTTTCTCACCATTTTTGTTAACCAATTAGATACAAGTATCAAAAAGATATCTTCAGTATTAAACACAATTTATTCATTTCTGTTCATTTCCGTACTCTAATAATAATAAATAATCTAAACCCAATTAGAAACTGAAGAATGCAGTGTCGCCATTACAGGTACCTGCTTAATTTATAAACTACAGTTTAACCTCCAGAGTAGATATATCATGGCAACATCCAAAATAAAAATCTTTCAAACAAGCTGCCACTGTTCTCTTTCATTTCATAGATGATCTCAGCCATGCAATATGGCTGAGTGAATCCTCTAACATAAGGCCAGACTTTGAAATTTCAACATCTGCCTTGCTGGCATAAGCCACACTATGTCCCCTTCCTCCCCAAAGGGTTAGGAGTAGCTGTCGTTCACCTGTCTTACAATAATGAGAAAAAATCTATATATTCAAGAATTTCACCGTTTATAAAATAGTAAAATATATACAATAATTGCTGTAATACAAAATGAAAGTAGCAAACAAAGTGGATAAGATGCCCTTGTGGTTCAAACTAACTAAAATGACAAGAATTATGTGTAGAAAAGCAGAACTATTCTGTAAAGTATCACATCACAATCCAATCAACTGCGTTTCATTATTACTGATTTAAACAAGAATCAATTTCTGACGCGGAAATAAAAATGAAACACAGTTTAACGGTCATTATCCTCTGCACACTCATTTGCAATTTTTATAAAACTTTTATGAATTCCCAAAGCAAATGTATATTCAGTATAATTTACCAACAACTATAGCAAGACTTGCAGGGCAAAATTGGACAAAAAGGTACTTAACAAATTTATAAACGAACAATGGACATTTGTGTCATTAAGACTTATTTCCCCTTATAGCAATGTACCTTAAAGACAAAAACTTCACGTATATTATATAGCAATATTTAATTACATATTCACAAAAAGAAACTGTTAAGAATCTACATGTGAATTGACTGTGTTCGTCGTATTTTATTTTCATGTGGGCTATCTGGGACTCGTATTTGGAATGAACATTTTTATTTTAATCCTATAATCAAGATTGTGTGTCTACTGCTTCAAGCCAACACTAAAGAATCAGTTTATACAAACATGACACTCTGATATTAAAATTCATCTAAAATTATTGTCAGAAACTTTATGAAACTTAACTATTTAAGTGTTGAAAATGACTTAAATATTGAGAAAAAGACATGTCAAATTCTACACTCCAATCGCACCTCTACCAGTGGAGCTGGGAAGATGAGCATGATACTATTACTTAAAAGACTATGTACACTTTGTAATAGCAATGATCATGTAAATAAAAAGTATTGTCAAATATACTGATCTTGTAATTTTATATTTTACATCAGATACGCCCCTATTTAAAAAAATTTCCTACCAGATGAATCCGCCTGGCTGCGCCTCGGCATGGAACTAAGAAATTGGCTAACTTAATCAGCACAAATGATCCCTCTTCCTCCGAGGTCTTTCTGCACTTTCAGAAGAGCTGTCTTTGAGCACTCAGAGACGTGAATAGGCTTTCCCGACTCCTGTGATATAGTTTCTAGGGGGCTGCCCATTGCAAAATCAAAGGTAGGAGACTTTCCACTCCCTGGGTTTGCAACACCTATCAAAAGAAAAAAAATTATCTGAGCTTCTGTTTGGATATCAAGAAAATCAACTTAGCAGAAGTCTGCATTATATACGTTTTTTCTTAGAATCAAAAGTTAATATTGCCGCGCTTAAACCCATCCTTCAAATGTCCATATATAGGCTTACATTTAAAACTCAAATGACATTGGGATGTATTTAAAAATTAAATTAATATGTATTTAAAATTAATCATTCATCTTTATCTTTTTTTAATATAGAATTTATTTGTTATGTGCGACCCGATCTTAGGTTTATGTTAGCAAATTGAGAGTTTATACATTGGAATTTGAATCCATACTTTCGCAGTTGTTGTTTTTCCAAAGAAGTTTTTGTTTCAGCCTTGGTTACAAAACCTTCATTTTCAGAATTGGAAGTAGTTTATCTGTTAGGTAAGCCCCACATGAACTTGCATATTCCTCCAAAATCTCTTGTTACCTTTCCAAATCAGAGACCCTGTTTCTACACTGAGTAGACCAGTTTTTGAAAAAAAGTGATTGAGTAGCAGTGTTCCTGGTTTTTTTTTAGGGGACATTACTTTTTCAATAGATTTCTTTGGGCATTTTCCTGCAAATGCCGAACACAAGATATGCTCCGAATTTGGGAAACATGTTTTTATTGCATTGATGGTCATTTCCTATTTGCCATA
>NW_026918182.1:0-13967 GCF_032062105.1 Saccostrea cuccullata
TTTTTGCACACGGCACTTTATAGAGGATGCAAACAGGAATATATAAGGAAAAAACACAGGTAAAAAGGTATATTTCTTTTTGCACACGACCCTAATTTTTTTTGCACACGGCACTTTATAGAGGATGCAAACAGGTATATATATAAGAAAACGCAGGTAAAACGTATTTTTCTTTTGCACACGACCCCTAATGTTTTGCACACGGCACTTTATAGAGGATGCAAACAGGTAAATATAAGGAAAACGTAGGTAAAACGTATATTTCTTTTGCACACGGCCCTAAAAATAAAATCCATGCTATATATAAACCAGAGCTGGACATCGAGGATCAGTCTGTGTGATTACTAGGAAGTGAACACAGGTAAAATATGGCAGAGGAAAATATGACACAGAAAACGGAGCATCGTTGGTATATTGAGATATTCGGATATGGTATTGATAAGAAGGGACCTTGGATGAAAACCACAGAAGAAGCCATACAGGATTTCATGAATTTTAAAATTCATTCCACAGAATCACCTAATGAAGAAGAAGAAATGATCCCAAGAGTATGGTTGGAAACAAGACAAAAAATTCATGCTGCAGATTGTCCTAAGAGAAGAAACCTAGTCTTCAGCTATATTGAGGGAATAATTGGTGGTCCTGAATCCAAGTACCCATTTTGGGCTGTTCCTGGTGGTCCTCAATACAAGTGGACAATCGAGGGTGTTCCTGGTAATCTGGATGGAAGTTACTGGTTCAGAAATTCAGAAGACTGTTTTCAGGATTTGCTCAAGGACATGAAAAAGAGAAGGTTATGGCACCCAAGTCACGCCTACTACCTGAATGCTCGTATATACTTTAGTAATGTCTTTAATTTTTATTGTAAAATTTGGGGTATAACACAGTGATTGATTACAGATCCCTGAAAAGGCACAGAAGAAACAGAAAATGTAAATTGTATGTATTTTTTCATTGTGAATAAAAATTGGAAAATCTGTGTTCTTGTTTTCACTAAAACCAGTTTGAACCGGTTAGGCTAGACTGTCTAGACTGTGAAGCGTGACGTCATAATCACATTCTTGCAATGTTTTTTTTTTTGCACACGGCGCATTTTTTACCTGTGTCCATAAACAAAACGTAGTACCTACGTACCAATGTAAAAAAAAAAAAACACAGTGTAAACAACTCCAGTATTTAAGGAGAATAGGATAGGGTTAGTTAGGGGGTTAGGGTTAGTTAGGGTTAGGGTTAGGGGTAGGGGGTTAGGGTTAGTTAGGGTTAGGTTAGGGTTAGGGGGTTAGGGGGTTAGGGTTAGGGGTTAGGGTTAGGGTTAGGGGGGTTAGGGTTAGGGTTAGTTAGGGTTAGGGTTAGGGCTAGGGTTAGGGTTAGTTAGGGTTAGGACTGCACTCAGTTGACCCCCCTTTCCCCTCCACCAATCAGAATCCAGAAGTTTTGACCTCATTTGCATAAAAAGTGCACTCAGTTGACCCGTCTATCTAGACGGTTTATACAACTGAGGGGTGAAACGTGACCTTAATTGGAATTCATTATCAATAATTCCACTGCAGACAAACAATCTTATAGAGACATTTTTTGTTTTGAACATATTTTATTGACAAGCAAAAGAATAAGAAACAAGCTCTAACAACTTACTAGTTCTTCTCCTTAACATAAACACATAGTCATGCAAAAAGTAGAAAAAAAAACTTGTACAAATAAGAGTCAATAATATATCTAGTTAAATCTACAAGATCCATTTATAAATTTATGAACAGCGGCAAAAATGCCAGTGTTTACTTCAATTGAAAGATTTTCGTTGCCCCATAGCAGTAGGTGTACATTTATGATGTCTATATCAAGTCGAAAAAGATTACTTCGAGCATTAAGATATTTTTTACAAACAAAGAAAAAGTGATAAGCATCTTCCTGTTTGCCACAAGAGCAATAAGGATTATCAATGATATTACGTTTAAATAAGTCTTGGTTCAATACACAGTTGTGCCTTAATTTAGTATGAATAATGTTAGTAATACGTTTACCAAAAAAAAAATATGATGGTCTTTAGGATTATTATCACTTATAATAGAGACATTGATAGACCTAAAAACAATTATTTCAACACAATAATGTGTGCCATAAGTCATGTTAGTTATACTTAAAGGTATATTGAGTTTACATGTTCATTACTAAGAGTTCTTTTTTTTCTCGAAAAAATCAAAACACTGATTGTGTATATGCGTAGTGCCAAAATGCAGAATGTTTAAATGATTGTAAATCACTGCATGTAAAATATTAAATAATTTCTGCAACAATCAAGTTACTGGTATTTGAAGGAAACTTTTTTCTAGTTTAACTAGGTCATGACATTTCATAACAATTGCTCTTCCATTCCATGTAAATAACTAAATATGGAGGTTCAAATCCACACTGAGTAAATGCATTCACACTTCAGAGGCTAAAATGATAACATTATATGTTTGGTTTTTTTTAGGGTGGAAGAAAATTGAAAGTAATCCATTACATAGTCTAAAGTAATCGATTACAAGATAAAACTGACTGAAAAAAAATATTAATCAATAAAACTTGTCAAAATTCCTGTAAGTAATCGATTATTAGTCGTTTTTACATTTTTCAATGACCCCATGCCCGATATATGCAATGTTCATTTCTGCAAAGATTGATGCAACTTTTCCTATCATTACGCACGAGAATATTTTTTCTTAAAAATATTTGAAATCAAGAATGGATCAACAATTATCGCAATTCTCTAACTTAAGTTATGGGTGCCGCTATGTTTGGATCACATGACTTTACTCCATGTAGGTGCTGTGGTCATTATTCGGTCATTCTCAATGCAGTATCTTGTCTCCGTTATTCAAAATTTATTGGCGTAATACTCTTATATAAGGTTGATATTATAAGATTCATCCTTTGTGTTGGTCTTGGGTTAGTTTGGGTGTGACCGGTCGCAAGGGATGCTCATTCCTCCCTGGCATCTTGTTTCAGAGGTCCGTGTTTCCTATGCCCTATTTTGTATTGCTTTATAGACTTTGATATTGAATGCTGTTCATTATCTCCAAATATTTTAGAGAAGAATTTCATGAAAAGCTCTCTAATCCGTACCTAAAAAATGATGTCTCCAACTCTTACAATCACCCTTCACCACATACCACACTGTTGCACAGAATTAATTACATGTCTTGCGAAGCTTGCAAACCGTGTGTACTACCCAACAAGCCAGCAACTCATCTCCGGACAGTTGGGGTGGATTGTAAGATCTTATTGGATGACGTAAAGCAGCACTCAAGGCATAAATGTGAGTCATGGAAGAGAATGAGTATAGTAAGACGGCGTCTCGTATTGCTTCTGAGTAACTTCTCAGTAGAACAAACAATTCTATTGTCATTTACTAGGACAAGACATTTTCTATGATCAGGGTCATAATAATACTTATTATGCAGTATCTCTATCGCGGTCAATAATCGAAAGACGGCATGATGTGATTCTGATCCCGTCATGGCCCGAGATAATGCACGATACATACAATTACCATCACAAACAGTTTTAGCTGGGAATACTGCTGACAGCATTACCGGGTGAAACCGTTTAAGGATGTCTCTGGATACCTCATCTACAGCTTGGTCGGATGGATTGATTTGGGATTTTCACGCCGTGCGTCTCTAGCACAACGGATTCTGATGAAACTGTCATCTTTAAGTCCTTTGGGTTGGAGGGAAGAGCAGTGGAAATCCTAAAATATTTATTTTATTTAATTAAGATGATCGTATCATTTAATTTGTCGAAAATTGAAAATAGGTTCATTGTGATAATATTATTAGTTATTCCAAGCATCATTGCATATTAATTGAGCATTGTTCTAGATAAAATCATAATTATGCTCAAAAATAATAACAGCGCGTCTGAAAAGTGGTCATACACAGAAAATGGAGCTTAATGTGCAGTTAACCCCAAGCTTTAATGCATATACATATAAGACAATTTTCAGCCCAATGTAGTTACATGCAGAGTCATGGCTAAGGTAGCATTGTTGGGTTCCAGTTATATCACAAGGCCTGAAAAATTTTGCAGAGGTGAAATTTTTCGGGGTTCCTAGTTTGCGTGCAGACAGTGTGCCACGAACAAAGATAGAAGAAGTTATACAATTTAAACCAAACATTGTGATTTTTTTAGTGGATGGAAATGACATGAGTGAGATTCTTCTCTTAGTGGAGTAATTGGACACATAGCGAATCTTGATGACGACTTTCAGGAAAATGTACGATTCATTTACGTCTGTGCAGTTCTACCGAGAGGAAGATTTAAGTATTCCAAGAACTTGACCAGGACACGATACCAGGCCCAACTTAAGAAAATTAACAAGAAATTAAAGTGTCTGAAATCAGCCTCAGTATATTAAAAAAAAAGATTAAGTACGATCAGGATTTTTGCGAGGACTCGGTGCACCTTCACGACAGTGGGCAAAGACAACTTTTTTATTGTTTCAGAAGAACAGTTTTGGCAACAAGATTTGTTTAGACACTTGAACATTGTGTTCCTGATCAGAATGTTGTGTTGAAATGTCATCGTGATTTAACTTATTTTGTACTTATCTTTTAAGCTATTTTATGTTTACTGTTTTGTGTTTTTGTTTACTTTCCATTTATTTTGAATTGATACATCTCATATATTGCCAAATAATAACAATGTAACTAAATCCCATCTCAAGGCAGCCCAGATGCAAATCAAACTTTGGATATTGCATAACCTCAGTTTTTGATAATGAGTAATTCTCTTGAACAACATTGTGCTGCGATTGGTGTTTTCTACATTCAGTGTCATAATATACTGTCAAGGTCTGCTTTCAAAGTTTCAAAATCTACTACGTTGTTAGATATTTTGCTTTTTATATCCGGTATCTTCAAAAAACATAATAAAAATATGGCATCCTGGTCTCTCAGAATTTTTTGCACAGTTATTCATCATTGTCATTCTATTGCTATCTGGCGATATTGAAACAAACCCAAACAAACACAACACAAGGTCATCAGCACCAAACTTTCTTGATATCTTGCACCTTAATATCAGAAATTACATTGATTCCCTAATGTATCTAGTTCAAGATTTTGATATACTATGTTTTAGTGAGACTCATTTAGACTCATATGTTAAAAATGAAAGTTTGATTATAGAAGGTTTTAAGAGTATTTTCAGAAAAGCAATTCTTATGGTGGAGGTGTAATGATTTGTGTTTCAAATTTAATTAATGCAAGTCAAAAAAAGATTTAGAACCCGTTGATACGGAACTCATTTGGATAGAAATACCACAAGTAAAGGAAAAACTACTTATATGTTGTATTTATCGTCCACCACACACTAATAGTGTCTTTTGGCACTATCTTGGTCCTTTGAAAAAGGCTTGTGATATCTCTAACAATATTGTTGTACTTGGTGACCTTAACATTGATTTCTTAAAAGTTAACAACTCACATGAGATTCATACAATTATGAATAGCTGAAATAATTGGACACATAGCAAATCTTGTTGACTTTCAGGAAGATGTACGATTCATTTACGTCTGTGAAGTTCTACCGAGAGGAAGATTTAAGTATTCCAAGAACTTGACCAGGACACAATACCAGGCCCAACTTAAGAAAATTAACAAGAAAAAATTATGCACCGAACAAAGATTTTTGACAGAGAGGCTATTTTTGACCTTGACTTAGAAACGTTGTTTAAGGTCAATGCACATCAATTTATAATTTGCACTCTGTGAGTGAAGTATGAGCAACATTGGACTAAAGGGAGAACGCATGCTCAAAAATAAGAGTTTTCATATACATTGTAATAATAATATAATTCTGCTATAACCTTTACCTTACACCTAGAACACTGCATATCCTTTACCCAAAGGCACTCTGTGAGTGAAGTATGAGCCAAGTTGGACCGATAGGATAGAAAATATGCTGAGGACAAGGATTTTTCATATAATTCTGCTTTGACCTTGAACTTTGACCTAGAAACGTGGTTCGAGGTCACTGCACACAGGTTACGCAAACGCACTCTGGGGGTGAAGTATGAGCCAGATTGGGCCATGGGGAAAGAAGATATGCTCCAGACAAGAGATCTCGGAGGAACAAATGGAATGGTCACTAAAGGGCGCTTGCCGAGCAGGGCCATCACTTAAACTTTGTTCCCCTTCACCCAAAGATGCTTTGTACCAAAATTGATCGAGCGGTTGTAGAGAAGAAGCTGAGAATGTTCAAATGTTGAAGAACGCCGATGGACAAAAACGGATAGTAATAGCCATACTCTGGTGGCAAGCCTATTACCTATATTATTTTTGGGGAACAATATATGTAACACAAAAACATAAACATCTTGGTGTTATTTTTTCATCTATATTAGAATGGACTGAATACATTGGATAGTTTTGTCAGTAAAGGTTACAAAGACTTCCAAAAATTAAGTGCCAAATATGAGCAAAAAATTCTGCACCAGTTGTTTGGTGTTTAAAAACAAAGGCGCTATCACTTGTCTATAGCTATAAGTAGGCAACTGCACACTAGTGTATGCTTTAATAACCTATTTTGATGGCTTTTTAAATAAAGACGTACTTGGAAATGAAAAAAAAAATTACATTTGATTGTAACTGAGTAATTGTTTTAGGATTTGAAACTCGGAAGTTCGATCAATTACCAAGTTACCCGGGTACTCATTAACATCCCTCCCATATTTTTATATTCCTTCGGGCCATCACAGAAAAACCATGCGTCACGTTTTCATTTCATCCAACTAAAGAATATGACATCACATCACGAAAATTAAAGCATCTTCTGCAGCCAAAAATGAATGAAACAGGCTTAAACAGAATAAGACAACGGGAAAGACATACGAGTCCTTTCAAAAAATTAAAAAAGGAATTTTTTAAAAGAAGTTGCAGGTTCAATGGAACACTAGCTTATGTCCCCTTTATAAAACAAGGGTATCTTTTTTGTCTTATATTTATCATAAAACTAGCTTACCTTCCCCTTTATCAAACTGGGGTATATTCAATTGTTTTAGGCCAAAATATATGCAATTGTTTCTCGGGCACAGACTCATCGGGTCAATTAGGAGTACAATGTTATAATATTTGAAGTTTAATGCACAAAACAATTAATGTTAGAGAACAAAATCAAACAGTTATCATCATTTTATTGAACAATTTGCATAATGGAAAAGATGTAAGTCCTGTTTAATGAGAATGGCCTAAGAAACTGTTAATTTAAACTGGAAATTTTGCTTTTATAATAGTCTGACTATTATTGTTCGTTACTTCAAACAATAAATTAGTTTGTATATAAAAATTATATCGTAAAATACATGAATATTAAATCAGTATTTAGGAATGCAAGGTGTCAAATTCCAGGTAAAGAAAGTAAACATTTTTTAAATCCTTTTTAGTTACAACTGGAAGAAGAGAGGTAGAGAAGGGTAAGATAACTCTTATCACAGGACGTGAGTGGGGGTCTGTGTTTGGCTACATTGTACAACCTCATACAGCATTATTGTAAATAATAGCCTTTATGTAATCTATGATGTAATGTAGTTCAACTTTCATGTTTGTTTGAGTCTTATTGTGTTATTAGCGGTCCCCTTGAGAAAAAAAATTTATTATCCACTCGTAGTGCGTATTCAAATCACCTGACAAGAGATAGCATCTTTTCACTGATCTAGGTGTCAATAAGTTCACATAATTGTTATTGAGAAATTTAAGTCTTCACGAGAGATATTATCGTTTTTACGAACTAATAGCAATGACTTTACCAGTCGGAAGACTACAAGATAAGAATACATCAGTGCAAAGTAAGTAATTTGCGGGTTTTTCGTCCCATTTGTGCACCTCCTATTTTCCTCTTTTATTCGACACGTATTTTAGGTTTCCCATAGCAAAACATGGACATTGCAATTATATCCTTACCTAACACGTCACATATATCGGCTTCTGGATAACATTCGATACGACGAGTTATACCTCTTTTCACATTACCGTAAAACAATATATAGCAAAACATGGACATTATTGGAGGCGGTGGGTATCATTTAGTGAGCTCATTGCTCACAGTACCTCTAGTTTGACAAAGTTATGCCCATTTGAACTTGGAAAAAGTCTCATTTTGGGGGAGGTGGCAAAAGTGTTTACAGACATCTCTTGTTATATTAGTTTTATTGATGTAATGATAATTCTTAATCCGCGAAAGGAAGTCACTCGATATCAAGAGGGTGAAAAAATCCAGGCTAAATTTCGTGGGGCAGTGTACAAAGCACTAACATGTGAAATATGTTGTAAGTTGATTTGACATTTTGATGCAAGCGAAACGCCAAAAGACCTCTAATTTAGGCATAGTTTAGTAAAATTGATTTTTATAAATATATATTTATGTTAATATTATAAACATAATTTTATGCAGAGAAAAGAATATTTTTTAAGGATGCATATGTGCATCCCTGATAGGTGTTTAACATTTTATAGCATAAAAAGGCAAACATTTTGTTTTGTCCCTTGGTCAGCATTTTTTTTTTCACATGAATTAGTGTGTAGTCTAGAGTTTTCAGACTTCCCCTGAGATGCACCAATAATGAATTCGTTACTTTATATACATGTAATCATTGTTGCATTTTTTAGAAGACCGCAAATACTAAGAAGATTTGAGAAACCAGAAGTATCTGTCGAGACTGTAGCTCTACTGGTTCGTACTTTTAATATAGGAAGAGGAAAGTAGCAGTTTGGTCATAAAACTTCCCAAAAGCAGTAAATAGAATAATGTCCATTGATAACGTTTATTTTTTGGCAAGATTGCGATAGGACATCAATTGTAGGAGGAGCTTTTAATTAACATATTTATGACAATGTTTATGGATAATGATTTGTTAATTTATTTGAATTTGTTGCCGATCTCTTAATACAGAATGCTAGCGTGGTCGGTTACAGATGTGCGAAGTAATAGCTACATGCAGTCGTCATTTTTTTCATTTTAAGCAAAAGATCTTGGGAAGTTTTAATTTTTTTTTATGCAAAGGACGTGAGATCCTAACCAGAGATTAAACCCGGAGTTTCTTGGTAATTTAACAAGTGACTTTCCGCGGAGAACTTTTCTATGTTTAGTCTTTAGTGTTGTCATTCGTGTAAAAACGGAGTGTGGCGCGCCTACATACACTCCAAACCTCGCCACGGTTGGATTACAGGACGGGCAACAGCTTTATTCATCTTACATCTATTTGTGATTTTACTTTTGTGCACCTGACTTTTACATCAGTTTGTCTTTTAATGTGATGTGAAAAAAATATATATAAACATGAACCTTATGATCACGTGACCCCGCAATTCCAGCCTTGGATCACAGATGACTATTCTCTGCATCGATAGCTCACATGTTTTAACCAATTAATTTTCTTTGGTATTGGTGGAGCTCGAGTGGGAAATACCAGCAATTTACAAGAATTTAATTACGCAATTCAGCATCATAAGCCCAAGCATATCATTAGGGAGGTAACGAACTATACAATGAAGTGGACCGAGTAGAAAAAACTGTCCACTGCTTGATATATAGCTTTCCTGACACAAATTGTGTTATTGCAACAGTTACTATTATTAGACTCTTGCCAAGACCAAGCACTCTACATCAGTGCATCAGTTTACAACGAAAGGCTAATTCGAGCGAATGCCCTTCTGAAAGAACTTCATCACAGTGTGAATTTCAGTTATTGGCGGCTAAAGGGATTTACTAACTGTACTGACATTTTCTTAGCCGGTGTATACTTAAATTCCTGCGAAATGCGAAAATATTTTCGCCAAATAAGGGGAATCCTGTTACAGATTCACAAGCGCCTTTGAGCCAGGTGACAAACATATTCAGCGAGAGCTGTCGAAGTAAGGGACAAGATCAGAGACATTTTAAAACCATCCAGAAAGAAGTGACAGGCTATGGTGAATTAGAATATTTATCATTTTACTACAATGTTGTTTTTGTTTAAGGTGTTCAAGGTATAATGAAGGGTTTTTTAATTAATTTTTAACTAGTTAAAAACATTGCTAGATAACGATCAAAGTGAAATGAACCAAATTTAAAAGACTGATAACATGTTGATAGAAAACTGCGACGAAAATTGTGTTATGTATGAAACAGACAGTCAAACGAAGTCGACATCGGATTTGAATTAAAAATGTATCCCACCGTATGGCATGCCCAAGAGAAGATTATGTTAAAATTTCAAGCATCTGCGATGAGGCGAACGGACAGACACACAGACAAAAAGGAAGTTGACATATGTATGAATCGGAAATCCTCTTAGACAAACAGGAAGCTGTCATCGGATTTCACAAAAAAATGTATTCCACCGTGTGGTATAATTCAGAGAAGATTGTGTTAAAATTTTAAGCATCTGCGATGAGTAGTTGCTGAGAATTATGCGACGAATTTCTGTTACGGACAGATAGAAGCACAGACAAAAGGGTAAAACAGTAAACCCCCCTCTTGGAGTGGGGGTATAATAAAACACTCAATAGACTGAGCTTTTCTAAACTCATTAGAAAACTACGATGGATTTTATTTTCACAACGGTAACATTGTGGACTCTATTGAAGTGTACATATCGTACTCAATCTATATATACAGGTAAGAAGACAGGGACTTCTACCTATAATTGTTTATGAGTGCAAAAAATTCTTGCTTGTAACATTCAAGCACATTTATATGTCAACATAAACATAATCCCATGTATCAAGTTCCAGGTTCCAGCAGTTTCCAAAGAGATAAAGCATTACTGGAAAAGGCCAAACTAGAACTTGTCAAAAAGGAGGGTGAACTTTTGAAACAAAAGACTGACATTGAGACTAAGATAAGTATAGTTCAACAGGAGAAGGAAATTCTCACAGCAGAGGCAGATTTGTCAGACGAAGGAAAATTAGTTTTTCCACATATGTTCCAGTATCAACAACAGGTACTTGTGGACATAAACACCCCCCCCCCCCCCCCGATATTCAACCCCTGGGCTTATTTGTTTTTTTTTAAAATATATTAATTACACTTATTCATTATGTGTACAATATGAAAAAATCGTCAAAACCCCAAAACAATCACTCTAAAAAAAATACCCCACTATACATAATAAGGGAGAAAGGTATGCCACTCCGGTTTGAAATTTCCCTCAGTAAAAGCAACGGAAGTGCACAGAGAATGTATGATAAAACCCGAGAGAGATTATTACGTCAGTCCAAAACTCTCTCGGACGTTATCCTAATGAGTGAAACATTCTCCATGCACTTCCGTTGCGATTACCTAGGGAAATTTCAACGTTCTGAGTGGAAAACTATTTAAAGAGATAATCAGATATTGTGGGATTCTTACGTGATGCAGAGTTTATCCGATAGCATGCACTTAGACAGAAATATATATAATGGTTGACAAAACTGCACAGTCACCTAACAAGGCCACAGAAACCGATAGAGCAACCAATACGGATAAAGAGATCAATATTACAAGTGCTGCGAAGGAAAAAAACCCATCGATCCTCTTGATGGGAACATCAAACTTAAAATATATCAACCCCCAGAGATGGACCCAATATACAACAGATAAAGAAACCGCCTACACTGTAGAGAGCGCTATCGAAACAGTTACAAAGTACGACTCAAAACAACAGCCTAACACCATAGTACTACATACTTTGACAAACGAGATTAAGTCCCAGACGAATGCTGAGGGATGTGCACAGAAAATGTTAGCTCTAACAGAAACAAGAAAACATTGATGTAACCATCAATTGTCGCCCGGGAAATATATAAAGTAAACAATGGAAATGACCTTTGATCATCAAACCGCTTCGATACGTGTGAAAAGGCATGCGTCTAATTGATGGAGACGATAGTCGCGAATATTTGGAAAACTTATAGTCGGATAAATGTCAAACAAAAACGATACCATTTTAAACTTCAATTCCTCGAGTAAATGTTGGCTGCATAAAATATAAATTGAAGGTAGACACATGCATCACCTATATTCAAAAATGTATTTAATTTTCAATTTTAGAATATAAAACACGAAGTGTGCATAGTACGTTTTTATGCGAGAAGTAAAATTCGATGATCTAAAAAAGGGGACCTGTCGTTTTTTCGATAGTAAATGATAAACAACTTTATATATTAAATGTGAAAAACATATCTATTTTTAGAGAATCACTTTATGGAAGTAAATATATTATGTATCTCGTAATTTATAAAGGGAAAGAACATTCTGATTAACAATCTTTTCAATGTTTAGAAAACCTTTAATTTTGAATAACTACTCCCACCCCAATCCCCATATACCAACACTTAAACTTATATGTATAGAGCAGCCCGGTCCTCCGGGCTGCAATAACAACTAAGAAATTTCCACAATCAACTCTCATCATATCGCTTGAGACACCAAGGAAGGACAGTGTGGAAAGAAACAACAAGGTGGAATTAGTCAATGTTATTCTCAAACCAAGTTCGTGGAGACAGATGGAGTGCATCTGACGAAGGAGGGAGCAGCAGTGTTGGGGTGCAATTTAAAAAGGCGATCGACAAGACATGCGGCCACACGAGGCAACCGGTATATAAGAGCAAGAATGCTCCGTACACAGGAGCAAACCCATATTGTCCGTCCTGGAAAACAAACCAGCACATGAATCCATATTTTATATATAACACATAGCTTTTGTGGATTTTTAGTCAGTACACAACTCTTTATTAGAAGAGATTGTGAATTTATAATCAGTACACAAATCTTTATTGAAAGATTTTTTTACATGTAGTTTGTTTTTTGTTTTTGTTAAAAAAAAGAAAAACTGTCCATATAATTATTCAAAATAGCTCACTATATTAATTGTTATAAACACAATGAGTAGAGCTGAAACTCATTCAAACATATGCACAAGGAATGTGGGAGGTATGATCACCAACGGCATAAATAAATGTACAGATTACAAACTTAATAGATCAGATAAAAAATTTTGATATTGTATTGCTCACTGAAACACACATAGGCTATAATACTACCCTCGATGTGGATAACTTTTTTTACTACCCAGTTTGCAGAGACAAGTCAAAGAATAACAAGATACTTTGGAGGTTTAGGAATTTTAATAAAGAAAAACATAAGAAAGGGTATTTCAGTACTTCAAAATACAAACACAGAGTTTCAATGGTTAAAGCTTAAAAAAGAATTCTTCAATTTTAAGTTAGACATATACTTATGTTTGGTATACATTTCTCCCTATACATCAGGTTATTCAAGAAATATTAATAATATTGATATACTAGAAATACTGGAGAGAGATATTATTAAGTATAGAGATATGGGTGATATAATACTTACCGGAGATTTTAATGCCAGAACTTGGAATGAACCTGATTACATGAAAGAAGATGATACCTCACACATTCCAATTAAGAAAGACTTATAATGTAGAAAAAGCAGTTGGGGATAGGAAAAATAGAGATTTCACATTAGATAGCAGAGGTAAAGACTTGTTAGAAATGTGTATAGCAAATAAGTTGAGAATAGTCAACAGAAGAATTTTTGGTGATTCATATGGAAAATTTACTTGCCAGATAGATAGATATTTATTTGGTATACTACACATACGTTGCAATATTCACAATATAATTTAAGATATATATATATAAAAGATGGCATTAAACAATATAATTAATATAAAATATCGGAATCAATCATTTTTGAAAGACATGAATTTATAAATATGATTCACATAAGATTATATTTGTATACCAAGGATAACCCATGAAAGCCAATGGCTTATTTCCAATGGGGTCCTTACACTCAAACATGTATATTAATTGGATGTTAAATAATATAAGCAGATAAATATAAAATTAAAATACTATAGCTAAGATATGGGATCAAGTTGACAACACAGAGATCCTTAAAAATTAAATGTATTATGAATGTATACCAAATAT
>NW_026918183.1:0-13795 GCF_032062105.1 Saccostrea cuccullata
AAAAAAAAATTGTGGGTTTTTGTCATTTTTAAAAATAGGTTATCTCCCTTTAACCATAGATTTTTTTTTCAAGACACAAGACAAAAAATGGTAAGGGTTTTTAAAGATTGGGGGGAAAAAAAGTATGAAATAGTAAACATAGTACAAAACACACGTCAGTTGTGGACTGGCTTCATTATGGGTAACACCTCCAGTAAAGAAAAGAGTCAGAACACTAGCTAGATTAGAGGAAACTGAATGGTTACTTATACAGGAGGGAGGAAAAGATATCATACCACCTCCCTTGATGGTAGAACATCCTCTAGAATTTATACCACCTCCCTTGATGGAAGAACATCCTGTAGAATATATACCTCAGGAGGAGGAAAAAGAAAACATAAGAACAAACAAACTCTTGGAGGATATTAAGGCTCATTATCAAAATAAACAGAAAGAAAATACAGGCAATGGATATATTGCTTACTTAAAACAAGACAGAGGTAGAATAGCCAATAATTGGATATTTAATTTAACTGGGTGCCGACAGGAAGATGTAGATCAAATCATTGGAAGTGATTATCAATACTTGATCTTACAAAAAGAAATGCATCCAGAAATTGGAAAACTTCATCATGTGAGAGGATTCATTCAAATGAAAAACAGGGTTCAAGGGAGATACATGTACAGAAAGATTCATAAATTAACCTGTTTTGAGATGTCTTACAGCACCCCAGAATTGGAAAGAACCTTTTATAGACAAGGTGACTATGAAGAATATGGAGTTCTAAAACCTGATGTGAGAAAGAAAGAATTAGTTCCAAGAGATTGTAGATTTACCTGAATAAAAAAAAAAATATTTGAAATCTTGTTTTATTGTGTTGTTGTTTTTCATATAAAAACAAGGATCTTTTTAAAAAAATAGATTCATTTTAGATCATGAGTCTCCAGGAGATACAAGGTGATTTACTCAACTGTGAGGTAGAAGCTATTGTTCATCAATGTAATTGTTTAACTGTAAAAGCTCATGGATTGAGTCAAAGTATTGCAGAGAAATTCCCACAAGCCAATCTCCATGCCACTCGCAGACCTCTAGGGACTAGAAATTTAGCTGTAGAAGAAGATAGAGGAATTCCAGGCACTATTAAGGTGTTTACCTCACAAACCCCTGTGGTCATTTGTTTCCTAGCTCAATGGGATTATGGAAAAGCAAGTCACCGACCTAAAAGAATTTCTACTTATCAGGGAGCAATGACAGAGAGCAATGGTTTCAAACTTGTTTACAAGAAATGGGGGAAAGTTTACCTTACCAGACTTATGCTTTTACTTACAAGATTGCCTGTGGACTAGCAGGAGGAAATTGGATTCATTATAGACATTATATTGAACAATTTGTACACACTTATGAAAAACATGTGTACATTCTTCATCATCATCATTAATTGTGTGTTTTCATGTGATGTAAAATAAAGAAGAAAAAAAAAGTACCTTTTATCTGTCATACTCTAAAGTCTGTTTAAACAGGAGAGAAGGTCCACCGCAATCCCCATGCACTCATAAGCAGATCTCTGGGGGTAGTAGAAACACTCAAGTAGTTTTCTTTCCCCTGTGATATAATGTCAATATTTAATGGAAAATTCAGAAATTCATCAGCACTTAAAGATAAAAAACTTGCTATCTTTATTTCCATTATCAGATGTATTTTTTTTTATCCATTTAAAAATATAAACATTTAAATAAAACTAATAATTATCTTAATAATAATTAAATAAATTAAAATGATATCTCATTGAAACTTTTTAGATTCAAGTTTTGTTTTTGTTTTTATGTTAGTTATTTCACTGTGTATTTCCAAAGGAAGACCAGCAGCCAGACTTCACTTCATATAGAGAATGGAATATAGATGGTTAGGAACAAAACATATCTTCCAGGTTGAGGACTGTATAGAAAATAAAACCCATTTTGTTATTATGATTTAAATTACATGAGACAATGCCTCTTATAAATGTAATGCAAAATAATATCTCTTATATATATGGATACCTATACTCTAATCAATCATATTAAATGTCATTCGTAAAATGTATTTTTTTAAGACAGATTTATTTAGGATCGACTTTAAATGATGACATGAATAGCAGGCCATACTTGAAGCACATGAGAAAACATCTCAAATTACGCAGAACTGGGTTATTTAGCATAGCTGACATTAAACATATAGGTGAGTGATAACATAATCACAATCATAAACAATGTGAAATAACTTTAAACGACCTACACGGTGGATTACAAGCCTTTTTCACTGGAGTAAAATCTTACCGAGATTCGCCATGGCCGCCGAAACCGAACCCGACTGTATAAAGATGAAGTCATAAAAATAACATAACACTGATGTAGTATTACATGATTTTTTTATTTTATTTCTTAAAAACTAACAAAGCTTCTAACTGTCGAATTCTCACATAAGAATTACACAGCTACAAATTGCATCCAGGGACTTCTCCGGTCTTCGGGGGGCAATTCAAAGATTTGATTGAGGCTGGTATTAAAAGTCACTGATTTCTTAGCCTGTGTGAAATTTCCAGGTATTTCATTCCGTATCCTGAAACATATCTTTCTCCTGAAAAAAAAGCATACAATATTCAGTGCCACAGTAAAATCACTTTGCCCGCTTGGGGATGGGTCAGGAAACTGTAAGGCTTTCCGAAATAACGGGTCAGGTTCATGTCCGTACCAATTCTGGGGCAGAATTGTTTTCATATTCGACATAGAAAATGTATGGATTTAAAAAGGTTACATGCAGAATTTTCTTCTCATTTATACCCCCAGTATAAAACGTAGGTAAAACGTATTCTTTTTATTTTGCACACGGCCAGAATACAGGTGAAAAAACAGGTATAAAAAGGTAGGTCAAATAGGTGCACACGGCCCCTGTTTAAAATCACTGCCAAGTATTTACCTGTGTATCAGCATAAAAAAACGTAGGTCACACATTTTTGCACAGGATGCTCAGACTTGAATCGCTGCCAAGTATTTACCTGTGTAGTCAGCATAAAAAACGTAGGTAAAACGTGCAAGACGCCCCACATTTCAGGTATATAAAGCGGAGCTGGGATTTGACGATCAGTCTTTTTGGCATTTCTTTTGGAACTTGACAGACGTGAAAAAATATTATGGCATAAGCAATGATGAATACCCCACACAACCCCAGCTATGTGATACCTAAGGATATGTAGGAGCCCCCATGCCAGAGTACAGGATGCAGTGGGATAAAAGAATGTGAGGCATGTATGATCTTAGCATATGTGCAAAAAAGATATGGACATGTTGAATACAACTCTGTGCTGGTATTGTCAACATGGCTATATGAATGTTCTTGACAACAAGCTGACTGATCTGAAAAGTTACATCACTATTAAAATGAAAGGAGGAAGCACTTACCGGAAAAAAGAAGGACAAGGGGGATCATTAAAAATCCAGAAAACTAAGACAGGCTGATCCATGCTACATCTGCAAAGGGTTAGGACATTGGTAGAAAATCAGTTTTGGTAAAAAAACAGGATTCGTGCTACAAGTGCGGGAAATCTGGTCATTGGTCTGTAATCAGTGTACAGAAGATGAGGAGAATCAACAACGTTGTCAAAGAAATACAAAAAATGGAGAAAAAGCCTTGGGAACCCAAGAGGAAACTACCCCTGACCGATAAGGCCCAAAGGTATAAGAAAAATTAAATTGTTGTATTTTTTTAACTTGAATAAAATCATGTGTGTTCTTGTTTTTCTAAAAAATTGTGTGTTATTGTTTTTGTTTTTTTTCCAGTTTGAACCGGATTAGGCTAGGCTGGGTAGACTGTGAAGCGTGACGTCATAATCACATTCTTTTGAGTCGCTGCCAAAATCGTAGTAGCAAAATCGTAGTAGCAGCGTATAGTATATAATGTAAACACAGTGTAAACACCACCGTATTTAGGGGGCTATATGTACTGAATTGACCCGGCTATCCCCCACAGACCCCCTAATCTGCACTCCCTTGACCCGCCTATCCCCCACAGGGGCTGCACTCCCTTGACCCAGCTATCCCCCCCAGGGGCTGCACTCGCTTGACCCGGCTATCCCCCAGACCCCCAATCTGCACTCCCTTGACCCAGCTATCCCCCCAGACCCCCCAATCTGCACTCCCTTGACCCGCCTATCCCCCCAGCCAATCAGAATCCAGCATTTTTGACCTCATTTGCATAAAAAGTGCACTCAGTTGACCCGGCCATCTAGACGCCTTATACTACTCACGTTGTACTTGGTTAGTTTATTTGATACCCAGGAGCAGAGAAGAAGACTTTCAAAGAATTTATGCATTTTCACTATATAATCAATAGAGTCCCGTCCTAACACCAGAACCCCTGACATTGTGGCCATGAAATTCACAATTTTTGGAAGAGGCAGCCTTATTCAACATATCTATGTACTTGGTTAGTTTATTTAATGCCCAGGAACAGAAGAGTAGATTTTCAAAGAATTTATGCATTGTTACAGTATAATCTATATAGCCCCTAGCACTAGAACTCCAGGAGTTAAGAAGAATATTTTTGAAAACTGCATTAATTTTAGTGGTTTTGGCCCTGCCCCTCAGGTACCAGGGGGCAGGGACCATGAAATTCACCCATAGATGCTTTGTGCCAAAATTGGTTGACAGATTGAAGAGAAGAAGCTGAAAATGTTCAAAAGTAATTGAGTGACTCAGGTGACCTAAAAAGAATGTTGTTGATTTTATATTCATAAGCTGAAAGCCAATTCTTTCGTGAAAGCTTACTTTGTACAGAAACAGAGAAAGGCTTTACTCTTTTATCAGAATAGAGAAGAATCAGTAGGTTGATTTAAATATGTGTAAGCCATGATCTCTAAGAATATGCAAAGCCATGGTTGTTCATATTAGAATGAAAACATCCTCAGGTACCGTATTTTCAAGTTTGTTTTAATCTTGATCAATAATGATGAAACCGAACGAAATGGGTGCTTTAAATTTTACATAAGACTGAGATGTGCATGGAAAATCCTCAAAAGCGTCTCATGATCAGAAGCAGCGAAACCATTGATTCTATTTATTTGGAAGCATCCTGAGGTTCAATGAATTACAATGCACTTATTGTATGGTGGGGCCAAAATGGGCAATCAAAGATTTATATTAGAAAATATATCAGAAATTTTCATTAAAAACTTCTTTAGTAGGTATATCCGTCGATATTCATCTATTTTGAAGGATCTTCTGGTAGTAAAGATATAATTTTGTTCAGATCATATTCCAAATGGGTATGACAGGGCCGTTTAAGATGATTTTATGGTATAGGAGGAGTTGTGGATAAGAGATAGCCCAAAGGGTAACGGACGGATTAACATCCCGATTACTATATACTCTTCCGCTTTTCAAGCGGGGGGTATAAAAAGTCAGGAAGACCTCAGATAGTTCTGACTAGGGTACAGTCAGGGTATATGAAATAACCCGGGGTACCTTTACATCCATTAAACCTAAATAAGTAATATTATATCTGATCATCTTTTTTTGTTAACGTTTGCTTGCCCTCTCCCTTCTCCACCAGTAATGAGGAAAATTCCTCCAGGAAATCTAAACATACTTGATAACGGCAACCCCTTACCCTATTAAAAAAGGGGTACTGGATTGTTGAAACACTTTCAAGTCGGTCTAGAGGGGTCTTTTACAAGATAACCTCGACTTAAAGATTTTCATTAATAATATCTTGTTAAACATATATCTTTATATTGTCTTTATATTGTCTCATCTGAATTTCAAGTAAGGTTAATTTAATTTTTGGGGGCAACTATTTTCAAAATTACATGAGCAATGCATTTAAGCGATTTTTTTACGAATATATGTAATATAGACTCTTAACAACATTCTTAATGACAGGTCTTGTAGGAAGTGGACTCTACGCCATTCAGGGAAGATTCACAATTTGGTTTCTAGAGAAATGTTGGCAGAATGCCGACGGGTCTGTGACAGTATCTTTTCTCAGTATAAACCCGTAAGCCAAATATGGAGACGTTCTAGTGATTGAGGCTAAAATGGGAGTATTTGATAATTACGGTGTAGATATAACAGCCGTTGATGGATATGTATGTGAAGAAATGTATTAAACACAATTTTTTCTTAAGAAGTATACATTAAAATCCAGACCTTTGAAGTTTTAACGTTGCTTTAATTTTTTATGGATATTCCAAAGATAATTTTGTTCTTACATGTTAAAGAAATTATTGTTAAAATTTCAAATCAATTAAAAATGAATTAAAACTTGTGTCCCTTTGACGAGTTAATATCTTTTACATATTTAAAAAGTACGTGTTGTGTAATTACTGTAATTGTCAAACAACTAAGCGCATCCTATTCTTTCATATATTCAGATTTGTTTTTCATATTTTGCAATCTGTCTGGCATTCAGGATTTCTGACGACTCTTCTGTTTAGAAAAAGGTAACGATTAATTTCGTTAATATCCAAACTTTCCCACGGTTTGAAAGTACAATTTCTTCCAAACAAGCCACTATCCTCGGGCATTCAATTTAAGGGCACGAAGTTTTACATTATATTTTGCAGTTAAGTGTGAAGTTTTACGTTACGTCACGATCTTTTTCGTCAGATGCATCCAGCGTAAACAATTCACGTGATTGGTCAATTCATGTTATCAACACTGGCACGGAAATAGTCTGTTGCACGGTCTGGGATAAGAAGAAAGTTCCAGTGGTAAAGCTTGCGGTTAGGAGGCGTGTATCATTTACCTTGAGCGCAGCTGTCAAATACATCGTGACGTAACGTAAAACTTCACACTTAACTGCAAATAATAATATTTAGAATTTGTAATGCTCTAAGTCATATATCTAAAAATATTAACGGCATAAGTTTCAATAACTAAATCAAGCTGTTTCTGTAAACAGAATACACATAACTTCATGAATTCAGGTTTTCTCTCTTCGCCAGAATGAAAATATGATAACAATATAATTTTTAGCCGGGCTTTGCTGAAAGCAAAGTCTTGGCTATAGGCATCATGATCGACTGTCCTACTATAAATAGCTCAGTAACCAAAAACCAAACAAGGCTTCCGATAAACAAAAACATTCCATTGCGAGACGATATTTAAGCAAATTTTTCTAACATCCGAATCGTTAGAAAAGTTAATGATCAGTATGTGTGCTTGAAAATGAAAATGAAAGAGAAATTAGATATTTGCTTTATTGGAATAACACTTTGTGCTCATACGCTGCTGGAAGCATATTGTAAGCGAATTATTTTCAATACCTTTTCGAAAGCTGTTGAAGAGTTTAATGTTTCGTATCGTTTTCGTCGATGTTATGTTAGTGGTTTAGTTACATTCTGTTTCGATTTTTAGCAAATGAATTGTATAGTGAATTGGGATTTTAAGAATTACGAGGGGTGATCAAAATGTTCGCGAACTAATTGAATAACTTCCAATAAAGAAATGATATAGGGTTTTAGCGTTGAAAATTTTTTCAAAGAAGTTTTCGAGTTAAAAGTTTGCTGTAAATTGATTGCATCATATGAATATCTAATAAAATTTATAAAGAAAGGCTGTTTAGATTATTTTTTTTTCATAAAAAATTATTGATGAGATTAAAACACATTATTTGTAAATATTTTTTAAACCTATGGTTAAAAACACCATACAACTAGTCACAACTGAGGACAACATGTTTATCAATCATATTTTAAAAAGAAATTGAAACAAAATTGAGAAATTTTAGAGAAATTAATTTTTTTTTTAATATTTGGACCTTATCCTACCAAAATTAAACTGATCCCAATCAAAATTAACACAAAATGAATAAAATGCTAATTTATTGACTCTTCATGTATTAACAATGAAGAGATCTATTTATTGTCAATTTCAATAATGTCTTAACCCTTATTATACCTAATCAGACTAGTGTTCTTAGGAAAATGTTCTTTATTTCCAATAATTGTACAATTATGGGTGGGATCGGTTTAATTTTGATCGGGTTTGGCCAAAAAAATAATTTCTCTAAAATTTGGCTATTTCGTTTCAATATGAATAATGAACATGTTCACCCCAGTTGTGACTGGTTTTAAGAAGATTTTAACCACAAGTTTAAAACGTATTCACAAATTATGTGATTTATTTCCATAAATATTTTTTAAAATGTTTTAATATTTATACAGCTTTTCTTTACATACTTTATTAGGTATTTATGTGAAGCATTCATTTACATCAAAATTTTTACAAGAAAGCATCTTGTTTGGATGTAAATATTTTTTTCATTAAAAAAAAAATACCAAAAAATTCATACAAAATAATTAAGAGCTAATGTCGGCCTTTCAGTGCTGAAACCATTATTTAAAAAGGTTGACTCAGAGATCTATAAAATAAAAAGTTGATGTGGTATTCCTCCTTAAGTCTATCAACTAAGTAAATCAGAATAAAAAAAATTATATAACAAACAAGAGGCCCATGGGCCTTATAGGTCACCTAAGCGTCATGTAACAACTTCCCAACAATTGAATTTCGTTTCCGTGCTTTAAACCAGAGGTAATGATATTCACAGTTTTGAAAGAGGCACCATTGTTTATTATAACCTAGCATGCTTACTCTCAGTTACTTAATACCAAGAAGTAGATAAAGTTTAACAAAGAGAAAATGCACTTCAACGTTATGACCAGTAAAGTACCCAGGAACCAAGAAGATTTTCAAAGAATAAATGTATGTTCACTATAATAATCAATAGAGCCCCGCCCCAACACCATTACCCCAACCCCTGAGACCATAAAATTCACAATTTTAAAAGAGGCACTCTTGTTCATCATAACTAGTAAGTTTGTTTAATATCCAGGAGCAGATAAGAAAATTTTTAAAGAATTAATGTATTTTCACAAAACATTCAATAGAGTCCCACCCTAACACAAGAACTCCAAACCCTGGGGCCATAAAATTCACAATTTAAGAAGAGCCATCTTATTCATCATAACTATTTTGTTTATTTAATACTCATAAGCAGACAAGAATATTTTCAAAGAATTAATGTATTTTCAATATATATTCAATAGAACCCCGCCCTATCATCAGAACCCATAACCTCTTGGGTCATAAAATTCATAATTTAAAAGAGGCACTCTTGTTCATCATTACTCTGCACTTAATAAGTTTATCTAATACCCAGGAGCAAAGAAGAAGATTTTCAAAGAATTCATTTAATTTCACTATATATTAAATAGAGCTCCGCCCTAACATCAGAACCCCCAACTCTGTGGCTTTAAAATTCATAATTTTAGAAGAGGCACTCTTGTTCATCATAACTATGTACTTTTAGTCAAGTTTATTTAATACCGAAGAGCAGCGTAGCAGATTTTCAAACAATGTATTTTCACTATATATTCAATAGATGTCGCCCGTGTGGCACAGTGGTTGAGAACATCCGCTCTAGAGTCGCGAGGTAAGGAGTCAATCCTTATGTCGCGGGATCGAATCCCACTGTGGGACGTGCAGACCGTCCTTCGGATGAGACCGTTTAAACCGAGGTCACGTGTCGCAGTAGGTGCTGGCACGAAAAAGACCCCTCCCTGCTCAATGGCCCTTAGTGCCGAGTATGACAAAATTTGCAGTTCTCCACCAACAAGTGGTGGCGTCTTAATCTGAGTTAAAAAATTTCGAGAGGGACGTTGAACAATGTACAATCAATCACTTATATTCAATAGAGCCCCGCCCTAACATCAGAACCCCAACCCTGAGGCCAGAAAATTCACAATTTTAGAAAAGGCACTCTTGTTCATCATAATTATGTATATTATTAGTTTATTTATTACCCAGGAGCAGAGAAGATTTTTAAAGAATTGTGTTTTTTCACTATATATTCAATAGGACCCCGCCCAAAACACCAGAACTCCCAACCTGATGACCATTGAACGGACAACCTTATCCTAGCTGCGTATATATCAAGCGTTAAGGTTAAACTGAATTTTAATTCTCGTAAACTGTGGACATTATTCAATTAATAGACTTGAGCGTCTGTCAAATTCGCTCTTTCCCTCTCGAAAATCAAATGCTCGGTCTTCCATTCAATTTTAAAAAACTCTCGCCCATACCACCAAGAAGAGTAATCGAAAGCAACAAAGCTGCAGATTTCTAATTATGAAACATTTAGAGACGTCCGAAAATACATTGAAAATATAGAGAGAACTAGTTTGGCGCAGTTTCTCATCCCTCTGGATTTTTATGTATTTTCGGACGCCTCTCAACATTTTACATAGTCGAAATCGCAACTTCCGTTGCTTTCGATTTCTGAACTTGGTATAAAGGACGTTTTGGGTTCACTGCATGTTTTGTAAGGCGAGTTCAAATTGGCAGACATTTGAAAGGCATTATTTAATATATTTTTAAGCTAGATATCACCCGACACTGGTAGGAAAAACGTAGTTATTAATTTAAATCAAGTGTGAACCGAGGCACCCACTGAATTCTAATATGGCGAGTGTCGTTCCTTGACTCTGAATATACAGTAAATATGACATTTATAAAACGTGCTAATTTCAGCGAATTTTTATTTTTAATTTAAAGAGGGTATTCCTACACACCTAGAAAAACACATAAAACACAAAATACATCATCCTGAAACCAAGCGCCTACGCACTAAGATAGTGTATCGTTTTTTTGATTCTGATGAATGGTGTTGACATCATTTAAAAGTTGTTTGAAATGCTTTTAAAATGTTACTCTTCCTACAATTTTTGTCTTATTTTATTTAAACTTGGCATACAAGTAGACAACACTAAGATACATAATTCTGTATAACGGTTTTTTATTTTGATAAAATGATGTTGCCTTTGTTACTAAAAATATAAATTTCTCTGAAATTTTTTTTTCAAAAAGGCTACTCCAAATACAGTTTTTGTCTAGATAATAATATCATTTGACTTGCAAGTACACTGCACTGTAGAATATAATTTTCAGTTCTTTTTTATTTTGATGATGAGAATATCAGGCTTGGTAACTATTTAAAACTCTCCAAAGTGTTTACAGTTGTAGTCTTATTGCAATTTTGCCACAAGAAGAGACTTAATCATGGATCATTATTTTATTTATTGCTTTTGTAGAATTTTAAGTCCTTACTGCTAGTTTTCTATTTTCTTTATTATGAGTACAAACAAGTAGAGCTACAGTCTCGACAGAAACTTGTAGTTTTACCCTATCCCATGACTTTTGAGTTGATGGGGATATGGCTTTTATATTTCACAGGTTTATTCCCTCTGACAAGGCCTCCCTTTTGGTACCACGAAATTTGACCTCTTGACCTTGGATTTCGACCTACTTTTCCAAAAAAATAGCCAACACTTTTACCCTGGCCATTATTTTTGAACAGTTTGAGCTAGGGCTTTCATACTTCATATGTTTATAAATTGTGAAAAGACCTTTCAGCTTGTATAGAAATTTTAAACCTTTACCTAGGATTTTGAACCTTTTTTTAAATACTTAAATCAAGGTCATGGCTTTTGAACAGTAAAACTAGGTCTTTCATATTCCACAATTGTTTTCTTGTAACAAGACCTTCCTTTTGGCACAACACTTGACCTTTACTTTAATTTGTGGGAACTCAACAACTCTCGACATAAGCTTCCATACGGTGGCATCAGCGTTTCACATACACATCTTTAAAAATTAAAATTGTATACCTTCCCTCTTTACATAATTACGCCAATCTGCTTCAACGCATATGCGCGATTTTTTTAATCGATTTTATTTTAAGTAAAAAAAACAACAACTACACATTATCCATGGTAAAAATGTTTTTCACTTTTATGAAAGTCTCATCAACAACGAGAATTTGCGCCATATTGGCGACAAGGATCTCTTTTCCCTGGGTATTGAAATTGACATATAATTTACACTAGATTTCTTTTATTTTTCTTATACATACGTGTTACCTATAGGGAGACCTTCGAATTCGGTCCGTCGTTTCCTAGTGACAATAAGTAGTGGATTTATGTCAAAAGCGTTATTGATTTTAGTTCTGAAGTTTTTGCAAATCATGACCCCCTGGGGTAATGTGGGTTCACAATTAAAATCAAAATGTATCGATAGAACATTAAGGAGAAATATATAAAATTGTTCTCAAAAACAGCAAACAATGATCGGCCATAGTTATATGGAAGCCTCCTCCATTAATATTGCATTATTATTAGTTATCCGTTCTGTTATAAATAGGGTTAGCAAGTATGTATTGATCGTGTGGCTTGCAGATAGGGCAGTTTCAAGTTTCAGGTTTGTATATAAGATCATATTCCTCACATGAAATCAATTTTTTTGTGCAATTCCTTCAACTCATAAAAACATATGTTATTAAAATTAGGTGTAAAAATTACATATAATGTGTTACTTAGCTTTAAATATGGAAATCCTATAGACTGAATCGTGTCTCCATCCAGGGAATTGAGCTACATAAACATTACATGTAGGCTATTGAGGCAACAGCCTCACAGTGATATAGAATGAATATCAGGAGTATTGGCATATCATTTTTCATACCTGTCTTTGTATTATACATATTGCACAGGCTCTATATTTTTTGGATTATGGATCATCGGGTTTAGATGTTTTTCTAATTGCTAATATAACCTATATTAAATTGAGATGACTGATGACCTTTTTTTAGCTCATCTGTTTCTGATCACCGACTGTAAACCTTTTACATGTTGACCTACTTCTCAACAACCACTGGCATAATTTTAACGAAACTTGGTACAAAGCATCCGACTTTAAATTGTAAAAATGAAGGACAATTCCCCTTTTAAGTGGATTGATTGTATATTGTTTAACGTCCCTCTCGAGAATTTTTCACTCAGATGGAGACGTCACCGTATGCCGGTGAAGGGCGTCAAATTTTGACCTTTACTCGGCACTCAGGGTCATTGAGCAGTGAGGGATCTTTATCGTGCCAACGCCTGCCACTGACAAGGGGCCTTGGTTTTTAAGATCTCATCGAATGACCCACAACTTTCACTTTAAAGTGCCGAGCGCATGGCGAAGGAACAGTTGCTACCCATTTTATCGAATGGGTCAGTCGCGGCCGAGATACGAACTCACGACCTCCCGATCAGGGAGCGAGCGCTCTACCGACTGAGCTACCGTGAACGGTCCTTTTCAAAAAGAGATAATCAAGAGAAGACAAAAATAACAGTGGGTCATAAAATATCTTCTCAAGAACCACTCGGCGAGGTAATTTAAAACTTATGTTGAAGCACTCTGTGGTACATGTAGTGTAGATACCATTTTGTTCAAACCATGACCCCCGGGGTAGGACAGGGCCACAAAAGGGAATCAAAGATTAACATTGAAAAACAAAACAAGAACAAAATGCGTTTAGAACCCCCTTAAGGAATTTCAAAAAGTTTCAAGAAACCAATTATTAAAACAACTAGAAACTCTTGTTGCTACAGCAACAAAGAAGGTCTTCCGTTCTCCTCTATTAATCTGTATGAAGGATGTTTTTTTTTTCTATTTTAAAAAAGACAGACATATCATAAACTAGTGGACTAATTGTTCGGTGAAAAATTATCGGCCTTTCGTCCTTTTAAGCATTTCAATATAATTTGGGCTAAAAAGGTAGAAAAAAAAGCAAGAAAATAAATAAAACAGCAAAATACTCATTTCTCTACAAGGATTTTAGATCGGGCTCGCAGTTGGTATAAATATACTCCAAACAGACTTCCTGGATTATACGAGTCACTCGGGGATAACCACGAATTCATTGACTACGCAAAGAGAGCATGCAAAAAATTGTTACACG
>NW_026918184.1:0-14006 GCF_032062105.1 Saccostrea cuccullata
TTATTTTCAGAGTCCTTTGATGCTGAAAGTTCTTGGATTCATCAGTAGGTTTTCACCAAATACCATTAATCTTATATTTGTGGTAAGATCCTATAAATGATACTTATATCTTTACAATGGGCTCTTAAATAATAAACTTCTCTTGAATATGATAAAAAATGACTACTTTGCAATAGGATGAATTATTGATAAACTGTTCTTTCTTTCTAGCTACTGGATATCATCCAAGGAATGATTCTGCTCCGTATATCTAACCAGTTTGGAAGATATGTGGTAAATAATGTATTATATAACATTTACTGCTTCCTCTTCAGTACATCTTAGTTGTTGGACAGTATGAACAGTCAGTAAAAGTTGTAAACCTTATGCTGTAGTGCAGGAATAATTTTGATGCAGGAATTTGTAAATATGACAATACTATGGAGTATGTCACTCATACAAATTTTGAAAAAAGCAAACCAGAAATAAAAATTTGGGGGAATTAAATTGATACACAAACATGGCAAAAATATATATGTTTCGTAAAGTGATAGTGAAAGTGATATCTTAAAAATAAGATAGACACTTACTGTAAAATCACAAATTTTCATGGGGGTTTAATTTGAAGAGACCCACGAATTTATGTCCACCACAAAATGCAAAATGTTACATACATAACTACTCAGCAATTCTTCATCCTTGAATTCAAATCCCCACGAACCAAGAGTTTTTACCCAAACCACGAAAATTTAATCCCAGGAAAATATGTGATTTTACAGTAAATTTCAAGTGTTTTGTAATTTTGAATATATACAGCTCCAAAGACAGGCATCAAGAGTTAAAGATTTCCACCCAGATGCCAAAAAGTTTTTACTTCGAAGGGAAGATGTTTGGGATCTTCAGTTCTATGTGACAGTGGCGTAAGTTTCTTATATCTGATTTCTTGGTGCATTGTAAGAAGACCATAAATGGCATGGAATAGTCAAAGGGAGGCAATTCCTTATGTTCTCCTTGTGGTGGCATGTTCCCTATGTAAATGTGCACTGATAAATGAATCTAAATGATTCAACATATGCAAGAACACCCAATAACAAAAGCATTTGTTAGACACTCTTCTACCTGAACAACAATATGATTGAAAGCATGACTGATAGCAATCCTAACAGTATCCAGAACATGTAACAAAAGTAGAATGACAACAAGTGTGCAAATTATTCCATCAAGGAAAGTAAGAGTAATGGCTACCAAAAAATACAGCATGTAAAATAGATACTTTATTAACAGTAACTTCAAAATGTTTAGATCAGCAGCACAAAAACAATTTATTGATGTGATTCTAACCCCTACACCCTTTCTCCTACACCATTTATTTAGCAATTTCAACAATATGTACATGTAACAACAACTACAACTTTTAAACTACATGTATATATACTCACCGTCAATAGAAACGCAACACCCTAATTTTAGGGGTGAAAATTTTATACGGGATATAACTATGTACCAAAAAAGTTAGGACATCTTTTACTTTGCCAAATCAGTTATTTAACGGTTGAATGATTTTCATTCCATTACCGGAAGTTGATTTTTAGCCCCCTGAACAGAAATCAAAAATTAGCATTTTTAATAAAATTATTGACAATATTTTGGGTTTTCAAGGTTTTGTACCTGTTAATTATAAGTCTTGTACTAAAAGTCCGGAAAAAATACCCTTCTTTCACTTCCGGATGTGATGCCTGTATTTCCTCAAGGTAACTGAAAGCACACATTTTCATTGCTTATGTTGGAAATTTTCAAAATAAAGAAAAGGGAGAGCTACAGATGCAAATATACACTACATAACGACTTTTCGGGCTCATGTGTTTCAAAAGCATGAATGACAGTTCGTTGACCGGAAGTCCAAGGGTTACTACACTACGCCAAGTTAGAGAAAATTCGACCTCAGTATCTGTAAAACAGACATTTAAAAAAGGACAAGAATATTTATTTCGCTCAGATTAAGACATTTATAAACTTAATGCATGGTAGAATTCGGGCTGCTTATGTTGTACATGGCGGACTAGCACGTTTTAATTGAATGGTCGGAAGGGGGGATGTTTTAAAAGTTATGTGTTACTTTCTAAGGTCTAAAGATAACATTTAAAGTTTAAATGAAGTATCATTATTTTGTAAATTTACTTTTTACATTTATGTATTCATTCTTAATCTTATCTTTAGACCTTAGAAAGTAACACATAACTTTTAAAACATCCCCCCTTCCGACCATTCAATTAAAACGTGCTAGTCCGTCAGGTACAACATAACTAGCCCGAATTCTACCATGCATTAAGTTTATCAATATCTTAATCTGAGCGAAATAAATATTCTTGTCCTTTTTTTAATGCCTGTTTTACAGATACTGAGGTCAAATTTTCTCTAACTTGGCGTAGTGTAGTAACCCTTGGACTTCCGGTCAAGGAACTGTCATTCATGCTTTTGAAACACATGAGCCCGAAAAGTCATTATGTAGTGTATATTTGCATCTGTAGCTCTCCCTTTTCTTTATTTTGAAAATTTCCAACATAAGCAATGAAAATGCGTGCTTTCAGTTACCTTGAGGAAATACAGGCATCACATCCGGAAGTGAAAGAAGGGTATTTTTTCCGGACTTTTAGTACAAGACTTATAATTAACAGGTACAAAACCTTGAAAACCCAAAATATTGTCAATAATTTTATTGAAAATGCTAATTTTTGATTTCTGTTCAGGGGGCTAAAAATCAACTTCTGGTAATGGAATGAAAATCATTCAACCGTTAAATAACTGATTTGGCAAAGTAAAAGATGTCCTAACTTTTTTGGTACATAGTTATATCCCGTATGTAATTTTCATCCCTAAAATTAGGGTTTTGCGTTTCTATTGACGGTGAGTATAGTTCAACAGCATATACATGTTATACATATAAAATAGCTACCCAAAGAATGTGTATAGGCATGTAGATGTTTGAAACAACATCAATGACTTGAAGCTTCACCTTCTTTATAAAATTATGGAGCTAAATCATTGATGTTATAGTAATTGAGTAGTGGTCTGATCAACATGTACACTGCACATATACAGGTGCACATGCCTCTTCTGAAACAAAGTAGCATAGGGCAAATTGAAAGTGGTGAAGGGTGGAATAAATTCACATGTTTCATTGTCATGGATTTATCATTACAAATAAAAAGACTTTTATTGTGTTGTGCATGTATTGAAAGAATATTGTTGCTGTGGACATTTGAAAAATTGATATTTAAAATATGATTTTTTTTTTTTTTTGTGGTAAAGCTTGATGTGTTTATATATTGCAGATTTTCCTTCAATCCGTACAGCGTAGCTACTTGCCTGGCAAAGTCCACTGCCGTGTTCAACAACATTGTAATCCTTCTTGCCCTGTATTATATGTTAAAAGGTCAGTTACACGTATTCATATTCAGGACCTTTATGTAGTCCCATTTATAGATACAGTTTAGCTTCGATATCTCAAACACCTTGGGTATATCCAATTAATTTAAAAGTCCTAACTCCTTTGTTCTTGAAGTATTTAAATGTCCTAGATATCTCAAATCCTGGGATATCTTGAAGTTTTTCTCAGTCCCATTGACTTCAAGTTATCAAAAGTTGCCTGTTATAGCATCCATTGTTAAATTAGTAAACAGGTAGTTTTGCATTACTTAAAATGACTTTGACAGTTCTCACTGGAAAATTTATGTCAGCAATCTTGAAATACATGTACACATATTTGTTACAGGTAATCCCATAATATCTGCAGTTTTTGTTGCCTTGGCTGCATACATCTCCATGTATCCCATAATTCTTTGTGTGCCTGTTGCAGTATATTCAGTGTTGGTTGGTACCTAAGTTGTTCAATTTGTCACAAGCCATAATGCACCCCAGGATTTGGTGTGGATCAAAACCCATGGCATGCAACAATATATTCATAAAAGCAAGAAAAAAATGCATAGAATGATTCCAGTAAATTTACAGTTTGTTATAACTTTGTAGATCAATTTAATGTTTAATAAAAGGTAATTAAAACAAATTAACACCTTTAATGTCATGTGGGTTAGATTACAGTGCTTGTTTTCAGATGTCTAGAAAAGAAAAGATGAGCTTCACAGATTCAGCAGCCATTACGGGATACCTCCAGATAGTGTGTATCACGTTTATAGCAGTGGCTCTAATGTTACTCTTCTCCATGTTGTTCGTGGGTTCATGGGAATTCATACCGTCCACATATGGTTTCATGTGAGCAGCATTCTTAGAATAAATATTATCAAACATGAATGTTTCTCTATATAACCAAAGTAACTTGGCAGCAAATAGATAAATAAAAACAGAGCGATAAAGAAATGCAAAATCATTGAAATTACCAACATTATACATGTAGATAAATGTCTATTTTTTTATATAAATGTACACCCCTGTAGTGCAGTTATAAAAGTATGGTTTTTAAAAGTGTTCATTTTAAATGTGAATATTTGAGATATTGAAGTTCTACTGTATATTAAATGATTCTTCCACATGAATTTCAGTCTGGGTGTTCCTGATCTGACTCCAAACCTGGGACTTTTCTGGTACTTCTTCACTGAGATGTTTGAGCATTTTAGAACATTCTTCATCTGTGTTTTTCAAATAAATGCTGTGATATACACCATTCCACTTGCAATAAGACTAAGGTAAAACATGGGTAATGGTAAACAAAACTTAAGAATGTGTCATTTTATTTAAAAATCATGTGAAAATGATGTACATACCTACCCTGTTCTTCAAAGAGGTGTACTGTAATTTAAAAACAAAATTCAAAGAATGAAAAAACAATTTTGAGATGCACTTTATCCTTAAACCACACAAACATCCTAGAAATATTTTCTGTGTGCATATAGAATTATGAAGACAATGAATTTAAATAAGATATGTACTGCATTCAAGACGTTGAAGTGTTACACATGCATTGTATTTTAGAGAACACCCCACCTTCCTGTTCTACACACTGCTGTACACCATTGGGATCTTCAAGTCCTACCCAGGCTACGGAGATGTGGGTCTCGTGATTGCTTTACTCCCTTTATGGAAACATGTTTTTAAATGTACGTTACCTTTCAAGTTGCATGCACTGGTACATGTATTTATACTTTGCTAAGATATTAAATAAAAATTATGATGCATGTAATTAAAAATTATAACATTCTTTTTTAAGTGAAGCAAAGAGAGTGTATACCGTTATCTACTGGAATTTCATATTGCTCTTTGTTTTTACAGATATGAGGAATACTTTTGTGACAGTCTGTATGTTCCTAGTCACCACCGTGTTTGCACCTATACAGTATTACCTATGGATCTATGCTGGAAGTGCTAATGCCAACTTTTACTTTGCCATATCTCTTGCATTTTCTACAGCACAGGTAAAGTGGTTGCAGACATCGATTTTCTTATGTTGACCCCTTTTGACAAACAATATTCATTGAAACATGCATATGCACAATCAAGTTTTTGATTATACCCGCACTTTCTAAAGAAAGTTCGGGTATATTGTTGTTACTCATGTCCGTCCGTCCGTCCGTCTGTCACACTTTTCTTCCCTGAACTCCTCTTACATTTTACACAGTAGGCTAATCATCTTTTGGGAGATGGTTTGTGGTGTCATGTAGATGTGCAGTAAAGTTTCGGAATTTTGATTTTGCCCCGGGGGGTCAAATGGGGGTCGAAAAATGACGTTTTTTATGCAAAAAGCCCCGTCTTCCCTGAACTCCTCTTACATTTTACACAGTAGGCTAATCATCTTTTGGGAGATGGTTGGTGGTGTCATGTAGAAGTGCAGTAAGGTTTCGGAATTTTGATTTTGCCCCGAGGGGTCAAATGGGGGTCGAAAAAATGACGTTTTTTATGCAAAAAGCCCCGTCTTCCCTGAACTCCTCTTACATTTTACACAGTAGGCTAATCATCTTTTGGGAGATGGTTGGTGGTGTCATGTAGATGTGCAGTAAGGTTTCGGAATTTTGATTTTGCCCCGGGGGTCAAATGGGGGTCGAAAATGACGTTTTTTATGCAAAAAGCCCCGTCTTCCCTGAACTCCTCTTACATTTTACACAGTAGGCTAATCATCTTTTGGGAGATGGTTGGTGGTGTCATGTAGATGTGCAGTAAGGTTTCGGAATTTTGATTTTGCCCCGGGGGGTCAAATGGGGGTCGAAAAAATGACGTTTTTTATGCAAAAAGCCCCGTCTTCCCTGAACTCCTCTTACATTTTACACAGTAGGCTAATCATCTTTTGGGAGATGGTTGGTGGTGTCATGTAGATGTGCAGTAAGGTTTCGGAATTTTGATTTTGCCCCGGGGGGTCAAATGGGGGTCGAAAAATGATGTTTTTAATGCAAAAAGCCCCGTCTTCCCTGAACTCCTCTTACATTTTACACAGTAGGCTAATCATCTTTTGGGAGATGGTTGGTAGTGTCATGTAGATGTGCAGTAAGGTTTCGGAATTTTGATTTTGCCCCGGGGGTCAAATGGGGGTCGAAAAATGACGTTTTTTATGCAAAAAGCCCCGTCTTCCCTGAACTCCTCTTACATTTTACACAGTAGGCTAATCATCTTTTGGGAGATGGTTGGTGGTGTCATGTAGATGTGCAGTAAGGTTTCGGAATTTTGATTTTGCCCCGGGGGGTCAAATGGGGGTCGAAAAATGACGTTTTTTATGCAAAAAGCCCCGTCTTCCCTGAACTCCTCTTACATTTTACACAGTAGCCTAATCAACTTTTAGGAGATGGTTGGTAGTGTCATGTTGATGTACAGCAGGGTTTTGGAATTTTGATTTTGCCCTGGAGAGTCAAATGGGGGTCGAAATATGATGTTTTAAAAATGTCTTAAATCATTTCTTTAAAACTAAGCGAAATACAAATTAAAAAGGATGGAGGTCAAGGTCACAGGAATGTGCAAGGTGAAGTTTTTGATGCAGGTGAGTAGCTTCACTAATACATATCAGCATATTATGTTTGATAAAAATATCTTGAATGATTTAATGAAGCTGAGCTTAACACCTTTTCTAAAAAAAAAAGAGAGGTCAAAGGAAAGGTTTGGGCCAAAATGTTGTTGCAGTTGAAAAGCTTACATCAGTATGAATTTACTATTAGCATATGAAGTTTGATAAAACTATAATTAATGGTTTATTTAAAACTTAGATAAACACATAATTTAAAAAGTGAGGTCAAGGTCAAAGGAAAATACAAGGTCAAAATGAGTTGATGTATTAATAGCTCTCAGCAGTATGTATCAGCATATGAAGTTTGATAAATATATCTTGAATTGTTTATTCAAAACTGCTCTAGACATTAATTTTAGAAAAGTGAGGTCAAGGTCACAGGAATGATCAAGGTAAAAAAGAGTGAAGCATTGTAAAGCTTACATCAGTATGTATCATCATGTGCAGTTTCATTACACAACTTGAACGGTTTCTTTAAAATAAAGCTAAACACTAATTTAAAGAAAAGTTATGTGAAGGTCAAAGGAAAAGTCAAAGTCAAAAAATATTGCTGCCGGTGGATATTTACATCAGTATGCATCAACATATGAACTTTGATAAAAATATCTAGAAAGTTTCTTTGAGCCCGATGGAAAGACAGATGGAAGGGTGGAGGACGGACATGACAAAAACTATACATGTATGTATTCCTAATCATGGTGTGGCATAAAAAACTTGAATCTACATTATATGAGGATGTTTCCATCTATCAAGATTATACAAGCAAATTCAAAGAATTGTAGTCCTCTGCTTTCTGTGTTTTAGTGAATGGGATGCCATAATTTATGGCAGATTGTGTGTCAAATATGCACCCCTATCATATATCAATTTTTGAAAATTGGGTCAAAGGGGAAAAATCATAGCATGCTCTGAAACATTTTGTTGCAGGTAATGTACATGTCAAATATGAAAGTCCTATCTCTTTTGAATCAAAAGTTATATATACAATATAATATTTTTGAAAAGTAGGTTAAACTTCTAGGTCAAGGTCACAGAGTCAAAAGTCATGATATATTTTGAAAAGTCTTTTCACATGTAATAAACATGTATAATTTGAATGCCCTTTCTTTTCTCTTTCAAAATGATCAATTTAAAATGTTATTTTTTGGAAAGTAGGTAAAACTTTAAGGTCAAGGTCTCACTTCGGTTAAAAAATCATAGTGTATTTAGAAAGTTTTGTGGTAATGCACATGTCAAATATGAAAGCACAATCTCTTATTATTCAAAAGTTATGACCAAGGTTAAATTTATTGTGACAGATGCACATACTAGCTGTAAATAAGATGGACAGACTGACAGACAAATGAGATTTAATGTCCCCTCCCTTTCCCCAAAATGGTGGACAATAATGCCCTTGCTGTTCTTGAGAAGAAGATTTATGATGGAAAAAATCCCCTGCATATTTCTTAACGCAAATCAATATTGTGTTTTTATGTCATTTTGTTTGTTGTTAAACATCCCTCTCAGGTATTTTTCACTCATATGGAGACACCACCACTTGAAAAATAATGAGGACAAGTTAGATTTGAGGTCAACATTCATTTTAGGAGTTTTCAACCATTAAGGCGTATATAAAGAAATATTAACTCGATCCTTCCCCTCACCCCTTCCCAGACCCCTGTTCAATGTTCATGTATGCAAACTACTACTTGTTTTTACATTTAAAAAAAATGTTTATACAAATAGTTTAATGTGGTCCGTCTCTGAATGATTTTCATTCCTAATTCTAGGAAGATAGGTTGACACAAAATCATGAATAAAATGTCAAGTAATCTTATCATTGATGCACTTTTATTCAATTTAATGCAGTCATATTGTGAACATTTCAGCTCATTAGGAAAGTGGGGATGACCTCTAGGGGTTCATAACCTTTATACCATTAAATTTACATAACATAATAACACAAGAAACAAAATTATATATAGTGAAATGGAAAAAGTTTCCTACTATTTAGGAGTCACATGATCATTTGTCATTACAGGGACAGGGAAGTGGATTGGGAGATCCCCCCATCAACACCCCCCCCCCCCTTGGAATTTGCAGGACTATAATATATACTGGAGGAAATAAAAATGACTTTGGATGCCCTAAGTGTCCCTCCACCCTAGAAAAGAGACCCAACCATAACTTCTTTTTTTTTTGCTTCTCGGGAAATTCTGGTCTAGCCTGGTCCCCTCTCTCATCCTTGCCAAGGCAGGAGAGCCAGGTGGATTCCATTGTACTCCACCTGGCCCTAGTGACGCGGAGTATATAAAGCAAAACAGGGACAGGGAACCAGGCTAATTCTGGTCTGGAAACCCCCCCGCCCCCCACCTCCCTCCCAGAAAAAAAATTCTGATCTTGTAACTGAATGTAACGTTGATAACGGGGGATAACTCTTCAGATTGTGAAATTCGTCTATTGTAAGTTTAAAGGATCAAAGGTCATCCGATGCTGAACCTAACCGGTTGCATTTCAGACTATTTTACCCAAATCTATACCAAAACTTGTACTTACCGATTGTCATTATTTAGGCACTGTTATCTTCATGAAATATAATCCAGTTAAAACACAAAATAAAATAATTCCTACTGACATATATGCAATGATGCACACTAGTAGCCTACTGCACGTGCAGTGAAATCTAAAATGATAATGCCAGTGGTAAAACTAGTACTTAAGTTGGGTACGTGACGCAAGCCCAGTGTGATGCAGGTGTTCAGATACATGTATAGTGCAAGAACAAATTGAAAATTATCATTTACAAAACATGTTTTATTTTAACTTTGCCATCTAGGCCTATTTCCAAAAACAGGCAAATAAGGTGTGTTTGTGTGTGTGTGTTGATGGGAGAGGGGTCGGGGTTGACTAAATTGATTGTGTATATGGCAGCTTTCAAGAAGTTTCTGCCTAATCAAATATAAATAAACTTTGCACATTTTGAAAAATTCATCAAAAACGCTTTACACTAATTTGAATAATATTATTTGTTGTTAATCTATATGAGAAAATATATTTAAAAGTTCCAATTATGTGCCACCCCCCCCCCCTTATCAAACCTAATTTACATCATTAATTTAATTCTGTTGTCTAATTTCCGACTGGTAATGAATAAAGAATATGAAATACCTATAAGATGGAGGCCCATGGGTAACATGGTCACTAGCTGCAGATCTGTATAGCGTTATGGTTTTATATATTAGTCTTTGACCATAAAGCTACAGATCCTGTAATGCAAAAAAGGTGCAATTTACGGTGCAATATTTTTTTGCGCACTTCTGGGGAGAATTTTTTCACTTTCCAGCATCGGTCAATTTACTACCTTTCACCCCCTAATTCTAGGCACATTATTTAACTAATCTGTATATTTTATCCATCTCCAAACGTTTTATATTCGTCTCTACACGAGATAAACTCGCTTGATTAAAATTATTTGTTAGATTGCATAAAATTCAAATCAAGCGGGTTTATTGCCTGTAGAGATGACTATAAATGGCTGAGAGGTGGACAAAATATACATTTTGACTACAGAATGTGTCTAAAAGTAGAGAGGGAAGGGTAGTGGAGTGACCAAGGCTAGACAGTGGAGAAATTCTGCCCAAAGTGCGCAAAAAAATATTGCGCCGTAAATTGCACCTTTTTTGCATATGGGGATCTGTAGCGTTATGGTCAAAGACAAATATATAAAACCATAACGCTGCAGATCTGCAGCTACATGGTCACCTGAGCATATTATGCTCAATTTGAAGAATACATGTATTATGTAAATTATTGAATTATATTGACTTTTTCCGTGGTAAAGCCCAATATGAAGAAGTGTGCATTTAGAGGCAAACACCTTAGTGCGGGTATTACTGTCTCATGACAGCATCTAGTTATTTTTATTTTCCAACCTAGACAATAATGACATATATTCATTGATTACACCTAGTGTTTTTGTTCTTCTCATAAAGGGTCATTACTTAACCTGGCTACAGGGTCATAAAACTTAAATGAGCTCACATTTCAACTAAGTCTCACCTTTCCATTATGAATTCCCTTGTAAGAGTGAGACTGAGATAAAAGGTGAGCTTGTCTCAGTTTTATGGCCATGTCTTGTGAGAATTAGAATCTCACATGCTCATGTTTGTACATGTTCTGTATATCACTGATTAAAGTTCTATTATCAGGATAAAATATTAATCCTTTAGAGATAAAAAGAACTGCATGTTCTCACAAGGAAAAAAAGTTTAAATAATTTTACCATTGACCAATGAATATTAAATTTTTGCCGTTTTAATAGATTTTGATGGCTACTGATCTGCTGTTTGCCTTTCTGAAGAGGGAATTTTACCTCCTGAATGGAGACAAGCACAAGCTTTCTGATGGGACAGATGCCCAGATCATCTTAGACTCATAAACCAAGAATTCAAATAACAGAACAGACTAGTGCAATTTCTTTCTATTGTGTTTGTATATGTTTTTGAAACTCATTTCTCTCTTTTTTTTGAAGCTTGTACACAATAGAGACAATTTTTGTTCTACATATTTTTATACAAATATAAGTTATGCTGTTAAAACATCGACATGTCTATGAATCTTACAAATAAAAATGTATAAATAAGAATACATGTATGTTATGTTTGTCACAACTTTTTTCATAAATAAATATTACTCTCCAGAAAGTTTGCAACACAAAACAAAACAAAAAGAACGGTAAAAAGAGTAAAGGAACTGAATAGAAATATGGTTTTTCTAGCTAAATATTAGCCAGCATTTTCATCAGGACAAACTTTTTTATTTCTTTCACTGATATCAGTGTCACATTTTCTTTTTGCAGACTGAGACATATTAGAGTTCTTCCCCTTGTCACAGTTTTCCTGATTTCCATTGTCAATGTTGATCAAGTTTTTATCAATTTTAAGCCCCAGCCACTGAACTCGACATTTTTCTAACTGTTCTGAGGGCTCTTCTACACGGCCGTCAACAATATCCAGCACTGTGGTTGCCACGGCAGCAGAGGCCTGCTCTGCCAGCTGTTTGGACTTCTCCCAGTAAGGGGTCGTGAACTCATTGTTGTTCAGATGAAGCACACAGTTAAAGTTCCTATCCACAGCTCTCTCAGTCTGGAAAAAAAATTAATTAGAAAAACATGAACATAGTGAGTAATCTAGTGAGAAATATCTTTCTAGTGAATCAGACATTACATCAATGAGAGGGGACTGAACACATTTTTCTGAATGTTTGTGGAATACTTACAGTAATATAGACTGGCTTGTTGATATTTTTAGATTTGGTCCACTCAAACAGTTTAAGTTTGGGGCTTATTTTGATGGAGAAGTCTTTCCTAAAGAAAAAAGAAAATTTTTAAATGTAGAATGTGTGCACGTACACGTACCATTGTTTTTGCAAGTCGGAAAATGCTCTTGTTTAGTCTTGAAAAGTTAACAGCTATTTGTCATTAAGTTCTAGACATCTGGGTCTTGTTGTCATTAAGCAAATGAAATAACCAACATTTTTAATTACTTAATTGCAAAACGTAAGCATATACACCTGCGATTCAACTACAAAAGAAGTTTATAATTCAATGTTTAAAAAAGAAAAATTTTGGAGAAACAAGAGGCCCAGGGGCCACATCGCTCACCTGAGCAATTGGCTAGGAAAAAGTACATAGTACATATCAGATCAGAACTGAAAGTTTACTGGGGGGGGGGGGGGCTTGAATTTTAACCCCCCAGGGGGTCACGATTTGAACAAACTAGAATCTACACTACCTGAGGATGATTCCCTATAAATATCACTAGCATGGCTTTGAAGTACTTGAAAAGAAGATTTAAAATAGTTTTTAAAGATTCCTATGTAAAACTTTTATCGGCCTTTTGGCCTCACCCTACTCTCGGGTGGTCATAATTTGAACAAATTTGAATCTACACTACCTGGGGATGATTCCACAGGAGTTTCATCTTTCCTGTCTCGATGGTTCTTGAGAAGAAAATTTTTCCTATATATTCCTATGTAAAAATTTGATCGGCCATTTCAGCCTTATCCTACCCCAGGGGTCATGATTTGAATAAACCTGAATTTACACTATCTGAGGATGATTCCACATGAGTTTCATCTTTCCTGGCCCAGTGGTTCTTGAGAAGAAGATTTTTAAAGATTTTTCCTATATATTCCTATGTAAAAATTTGATCGGCCATTTTGGCCCCACCCTACCCCCGGGGGTCATGATTTGAACAAACATGAATCTATACTACCTGAGGATGATTCCACATGAGTTTCATCTTTCCTGGCCCAGTGGTTCTTGAGAAGAAGATTTTTAAAGATTTTTCCTATATATATTCCTATGTAAAATTTTGATCGGCCATTTTGGCCCCACCCTACCCCCAGGGGTCATGCTTTGAACAAACTTGAATCTACACTACCTGAGGATGATTCCACATGAGTTTCATCTTTCCTGGCCCAGTGGTTCTTGAGAAGAAGATTTTTTAAAAATGCCATTATTTTTTTCTCTAATTCATGATTATCTCCCCCTTGGAAAAAGGCGTGGCCCTTCATTTGAAAAAACTTGAATCCCCTTTATCCCAGGATACTTTGTAGCAAGTTTGGCTGAAATTGGCCCAGTGGTTCTTGAGAACAAGAGGCCCATGGGCCACAACGCTCACCTGAACCACCTCGGCCCAATTGTTCTTCAGAGGATGAAACAAAGGCACTTTTCCCCCATGAAATATGTTTTCCAAGGGTAAATTATAGACTAGATTTGTGGCCTCTTTAGTAAATTAAATCCATATAGAGGGGAATGTTTTAATTCCAAATGAACCATCTGTTTACTTAATTGCATTTAAGTGCAGAGGCTTTTAACACGCTATTGTTTAAATATGTTCTCATTTCTCAAGACTGTCACAGGTAATGATTGTATATAATTATATTCATTTTTTATGCTTACATCAATAAAAAAATTGCAGTTTTAAGGCTGTATTTAAAATTTTATTTGATTTCAAGAATTATAACAAATGTTTTGTATTATTAG
>NW_026918185.1:0-13817 GCF_032062105.1 Saccostrea cuccullata
TGTTACTCTTAAAAATTACCTATCTTATAAGATCTTCTAAATTGATATAGAATTAGGATATATGTAACACATGTATTTGTACTAGGTAAATATATACGTTGTATACGACGGTAGCTTGTTTAAGATATTGAATGTACTCGACTATCGATCGACTAAAACTCTTTATTATTCGACTAGGAAAATTAATTTCACTAGAAAAAAAATCAATTTAATCTCTCGATTTTTCGACTAGGGAAATTTATTTCACTTGAAAAAATTGCCTTAGAAAAATTTACTGCCATTCTCTTCTATCTATATTTAAAAAAATTACATCTTAACATAAGCCCAAGTATGACATATACTTATCATAGATTCATGTTTTGATCTTGACAGTGCTTGTTTGATATGCAAATAGCATGTCCAAAAATTGGGTAGACTTTCACACTATCACAATGAATATTTATTTATAACCGTTCCGATTTTCCATACAAATTGAATTAAAAAAGTAAAAAGTGCCCATAAAACAAATCAATACAAAATGATTGTAACTGCGTTACTTTTTAATCAGTGATTAGATTTCATATTTTAAAAAAGCAATATCTTCACTAACCTTTCTGCTGGAAACCTGTAAAGTTCTGAAAAGTGGGACCATTCGATTCATGACTAGAGTCATTAAACCCGGAAGTAACACTGAAACTCTCGGTCTGGGATATCCAGATTGATAAGAGGTTCTATAATTATACGATTCAGTACAGCCTACAGGTCGTGTTATTATACCCCCCGCTTCAAAAGCGGGAGGGTATATAGTAATCGGTATTTCCGTCCGTCCGTCTGTCCGTCCGTCCGTCCGTCTGTTACGCTTTGGGGTACCCATCTCTTATCCGCAACTCCTCTCATACCACTGAAGGAAAGTTAATGAAACTTTCACAGAATCTTTATTACATATTGCCATTGTGCACCTCCTATTTTACTTTTTGATCTGACATATATTTTTGATTTTCCAGAGCAAAACATGGACACTGCCATTATATTCATATGGGAGGCGGGGGGTATCATTTAGTGAGCTCATTGCTCACAGTACCTCTAGTTTTCATTAGGGACTCAAATTTCCCCCAGTAAAGACCCATCTTAATATTTTTATTAATTTTTATATTTATTGATTGCTATTAATCTATAATAAAGTACCAGTAAATCTTTGAAAAGTCACAAAGTAAATCACAGGTAAAAGCCTACATGTCGTTCCCAAGTCAAGATTTTTTGACCTAGGAAGATGATTTTATGGGGATGGGGTTGGGAGGGGGGGGGGGGGGGTTCAGCAACATGTTATAAAGAACAACAACAGTAGAGTAGTGTGATTTCAATGGCATGGCAATCGTTGCAATATTCTATCTTTTCCATTTGTTTTGTATAATTATACCCCCCGCTTTAAAAGTGGGAGGGTATATAGTAATCGGTATTTTCGTCCGTCCGTCCGTCCGTCTGTTACGCTTTGGGGTACCCATCTCTTATCCGCAACTCCTCTCATACCACTGAAGGAAATTTAACGAAACTTTCACAGATTCTTAATTACATATTGCCATTGTGCACCTCCTATTTTACTTTTTGATCTGGCATATATTTTTGATTTTCCAAAACAAAACATGGACACTGCCATTATATTCATATGGGAGGCGGGGGTATCATTTAGTGAGCTCATTGCTCACAGTACCTCTAGTTTTACTCAAGTTGTATTCTAAAATTTCTTGTTTGTATACGATAATTTTTCATTTGTATTTTGATTTTATCCGAGGATTGATATTTCGTTACGAAAGATTAATTTAGCCTGTACCGTTTTGAAAATTAGCAAGATGTGAGAAATTAAATCATTTGATCTTGACTGGTGGAACCTCAGCCAATACGAATACGAAATACGAATTTTCAGGATTAATTGTGCATATTTTCTTCTCCTTTGTCTCTTGTCATCTTGGACATATTATATTCTCTCGTGCTAGAGTGATATTTTTAATTGACATAAAACATTAAACCTATTCATTGAAAAATCAGAGTAAAATTTATATGTCTAAAAATTGATGTTTTCCTGAAAGTGGCTGAGGATAGATTTTTTTTTTAACAATTTTTTTGTTTTTTGTTTTGGTTTTTTGTTTGTTTGTTTTTTTTTTTTTTGCAATCTATGGAATATAATTTTTTCTTTGAATAATAATTAAACAGAGTTTATCACTGCATATTTAATTAAGTAATATCAATAAGATGCACATTTTCATGAATTCTGCTAGGCACATGGAATCTGCAGAAGAAGTGTCCTGAAAAAAAAAAATCTAATTCTTCAAGATTCCCCCCCGCCTCCCCCGAGAAGTACCTTGGCATCCACGCAAATGCATGCTGAGGAGCCCAGTTCACCCGAAACATATCTTGGTTGTTTGAACACAACTCTACAAAAAAAAATGACTAAAACTTGATCGATGAAATCCTTCGTAACGAAAAAATTGAACAATCCCTCGGATACAATACTAATGAAAAATTATCGGATACAAATAAGAAATTACAGAATACAAACTAGGGCTAATTGTAACGGGGACCGTTACAGATGTTCCCCAAACGCTCCCCAACTCCCTTTTGGTGCCATATTCCCTGTAAGCTCTTTTAAATAAGACATACTATATGCAATTTAGACTTAAACAACGTTTTCCCAGAAGAATACAAAATATATTTAAATTTTAGCATTGCACGCGTGCTCATGTGAATGCATATGCGCAATGAACATATCATCTTGTCTATACTATCTATATATTTTAATGTACTTAATATCAAAGCATTTAATCCAAAAGTATTAAAAAATACACTAATTCAAGGGTATTTTCAATTTCACTCATTTCACGTGCACGCACGGTCAAGCATGTGCATGATGACCATACTTTGTTGTAGGAGTTCAGTATGCCTATCTATATTCTTAATCCCATCTTGTTTGGTTGGAAACCAAGGGAGATACAACCATTTAAAGTTTAAGCCAATCAGATTGCAGAGCACGTGCATGCACGTGATTTCATATTATATATCATATTGTAGGATATCTTAATGCATGACTCTGTTTTAAATTTCAAAGCATTTCGTCAAAAAGAAAAACAAATAAAAAGATATTGAGATTTTTGTTTCAGCCAATGAGAGCTAAGCGCACGTGCAGGCACGTGCATGATGACCATACCTTCTTATAGGAGTCCATTATATTTGTCTGTCTTCTAAATCCCATCCTGTTTGGTTGAAAAACAAAGGACTTATAGCCATTTAAAGTTTAAGCTAATCAGATTGCAGTGCACGTGCATGCGTGTGATTTCATGACAATTGTTATATATCATATTGTAGGACATCCTAAAGTATGCCTATGTTTTAAATTTCATAGCATTTCGTCAAAAAACAGAAAATATATTGAGATTTTTGTTTCAGCCAATCAGAGCGAAGAATATGTGCATGCGCGTGCATGCATGTGCATGGTGACCATACCCTCTTGTAGGAGTCTAATAAGTCTGTCTATGTTCTAAATCCCATCCTGTTTGGTTGAAAAACAAGGGAGTTATAGCCATTTAAAGTTTAAGCCAATCAGCTTGCAGCGCACGCGCATGCGTGTGCTTTCATGACAATTGTTATATATGATATTGTAGGACATCGTAAAGTGTGTCTATATTTTAAATTTCATAGCATTTCGTCAAAAAACAGAAAAGATATTGAGATTTTTGTTTCAGCCAATCAGAGCGAAGCGCACGTGCATGCGCGTGAGTTCGTGCTAATTTGACAGTGTTACATTATCTACACTATTAATATGTCCTTATATAATGAGTTTCAAATCATTTAATTAAAAAATGTAAAAGTTATAGCTATATTAAGTATATCAGTCATTTCACTCTTATCACGCGCACGCACGTGCACGCGTATGCGCGCAAAATGACCTTCGTTCCGCACACCTACACTACACACCCATTAACCCTAAAAAGGTTTTAGCTCAGTTGGGTGAACAGTTTCTGAGAACACTCGCGGACAAAAAAGTACCGGAGAACAAAGAAGAAAAAAAAGAATAATAATAATAACTAGGGCTAATTGTAACGGGAACCGTTACAGATGTTCCCCAAACGCTCCCCAACTCCCTTTTGTGCCATATTCCGTGTAAGCTTCATTAAATAAGACAAACGCGATACATTTAAGATTTTAACAAAGTTTTCCCAGAGGTAATCAATTTCAGCATTGCACGCATGCGCATTTGAATGCATGTGCGTAATGACCATATCATCTTGTCTACACTAATCATATATTTTAATATACTAAATATTACAGCATTTAATCCAAAAATATGTTTAATCTAGTGTATTTGTAATTTTACTCATTTCACGTGCACGCACGTGCATGCATGTGCATTATGACCATACCCTTTTGTAGGAGTCTATAATGTCTATCTAAGTTCTGAATCCCATGCTGTTTGGTTGAAAACCAAGGGAGTTATAGCCATTTAAAGTTTAAGCAAATCAGATTGCAGCGCACGTGCATGCGCGTGATTTGATGAAAATTATTATATATCATATTGTAGGATATCCTAAAGCATGTCTATATTTTAAATTTCAAAGCATTTCGTCAAAAAACAAAAAAGATATTGAGAATTTTGTTTCAGCCAATCAGAGCGAAGCGCACGTTCATGCACGTGCAAGCATGCTCATGATGACCATACCTTCTTGTAGGAGTCCATTACGTCTGTCTATGTTCTAAATCCCATGCTGTTTGGTTGAAAAACAAGGGAGTTATAGCCATTTAAAGTTTTAGCCAATCAGATTGCAGCGCACGTGCATGCGCGTAATTTCATGACAATTTCTATATATCGTATTGTAGAACATCTTAAAGTATGCCTATGTTTTAAATTTCACAGTATTTCGTCAGAAAACAGAAAAGATATTGAGATTTTTGTTTCAGCCAATCAGAGCGAAGCGCACGTGCATGCGCGTGAGTTCGTGCTAAATTTAAAGTGTCACATTATCTACACTATTAATATATATTTAAATAATAAGTTTCAAATCATTTCATTAAAAAATGTAAAAGTTATAGCTATATTAAGTATACAAGTCATTTCACGTGTTGCACGCGCACGCACGTGCATGCGTATGCGCGCAAAATGACCTTCGTTCCGCACACCTACACTACACACCCATTAACCCTAAAAAGGTTTTAGGTCAGTTGGGTGAACAGTTTCTGAGAACACTCGCGGACAAAAAAGTACCGGAGAACAAATAAGAAAAAAAATAATAATAATAATAATAATAAGAAACCGAGTAAAAACAATATGTTCCCAAACTCCGTTTGGGGAACATAATAAGAAAATATAGAATACAACTAGATGAGATCTCGTTGCGAGCAACGAGTAGGTCTTCCGTCCGATTTCTCGATAAGATGAGATCAATCTGATTAAAATCAGATCTTTATTACGCTCGGAAATGCTGATAGTCGCTGTACAGCGACTATCAGAATTTCGGAGCGTAACAAAGATCTGATTTTAATCAGACTGAGATGAGGTGTGATTTTGACTGAGATATTCGTAAAAAGAGAATTGTATAAAGTTTTCCTTTATTAGATTTTCTTCTTTTGATTCATATCAAATCTTGAACATCTTTTGTTTAATATGGTTTATTAAAAATATTCCACCTTTTTGAGATATAAAGCGTCAAAGATTTAGCTTTCTGGTCCCTTGTAACCCCTTATTACGTAACATACGATCAAAATTTAATGCTATTTTGTTGCAAATCGTAAAGACGAATACCTTTGCTTCAGTAATGTATTACAAAATATTGATCATTAATGAGTTAAAGATGAAAAACTTTTGGCCCCTCTGAGCCCCTAATGTGAGGGGTCAGCCCCTTTTTCTTGATATCAAATGAAAGGTCTTGTGATTTTAAAGACTTTTGTTTAACACCTATTCAGAGATAATCATTTCTTTTCGTTGTGGAGATATGATGAATAAAAATATTTAGGGGCAAGCCCTACAAGTCCTTATTGGGGCCATTATACAAAAATTAGAAATATGCATATTGTTTAGAACATTATTCTGACCATCTTTTGTTCAATATTGCTTATCAAAATATTCACGCTTTTCTAGATATAAAGCGTCAAATATTTAGCTTTCCAGCCGTTTGTGACCCCTTATTAAGTAACATACGATCAAATTTTTATTATATATTGTCGCAAATTGTTAAGATGAATATCTTTGCTTCAGTAATGTATTATACAGTTATTGACTGGGTATGAGGGCAACATATGATTTGTTGGGCCTGAAGGTGAAAATTTTGCCCCAGGCCGCAGGCCAAGGGCAACAATTTGATATTCAGGTCCAACAAATCATATGTTGCCAGAATCCCAGTCTATAGCTGTTTTGTTATACCCTTCAGTGCTCACTTAAGATTTAATCAATACACTATTAGTTATCCAGGTTCAATCAAGGGTGTACGGGGATTTACCCCGGGTTTTATTCCATACACCCTGAGGCCGAAGGCCGAAGGGTGTATGGAATACAACCCGGGTAAATCCCGTACACCCTTGATTGGACCTGGATAACGAATTTATTTCCTTTGTACCCATAAAAATGCTTTGTAAACATGATTTTTAGCTTTTATCATAGAGAATGTATGCATTGTGACGTCACGTTTATTTACACCCGGCTCAAGTCGGGTGCACGGATATTTACACCCGACTTTGTAACCAATCAAAGCTCGTGTTACAAGCTAGATAGGAAATAAACTTTATTATATCCCCCGCTAGAAAAGTGGGAGGGTATATAGTAATCGGTATTTCCGTCCATCCGTCTGTTACGCTTTGGGGTACCCATCTCTTATCCGCAACTCCTCTCATACCAATGAAGGAAATTTAATGAAACTTTCACAGATTCTTTTACATATTGCCATTGTGCACCTCCTATTTTACTTTTTGATCTGACATATATTTTTGATTTTCCAGAGCAAAACATGGACACTGCCATTATATTCATATGGGAGGCGGGGGGTATATTTTTGATTTTCCAGAGCAAAACATGGACACTGCCATTATATTCATATGGGAGGCGGGGGGTATCATTTAGTGAGCTCATTGCTCACAGTACCTCTAGTTAACAATTACTTTATATGGGTCAGTAAATATAAAATAGTTGAGAAAAAAAAATTAATTTTATTTTCATTATATCACAAAAATTATTTATCACAAAACATACTCTTCCCTTCTTCCCTACCTTGCTGGTAGCAACGACTCTTGTAGTACTTAACTTCGGCTATTTCCGTGTCGCCGATATTGAACGATGATTAATTACTTGTGACGTTGCAGTGACGTTGGGGTATAACAATTCTTATGTTGGACCGGCAGGCCGGTCAACAGTGAAATTGTTAGACCGATGTAATAAACATTTCTTTTGTTGGACTTTTTATTAGTAATAAATATAAAGAAAGCTATTTATAAGGGTATAACAATATAAAATATTGATCATTTAAGAGTTAAAAATGAGAGACTTTCGGCCCCTATAAGCCCCTAATTTGAAGGGCTAACCCGCTTTCTTGATAACAAAATGAAAGGTCTTATTATATTGCACATCTTTTATTATATATGTTTTAACAAAATATTAACAGGTAAAAAGATATAAAAGAAAACGTGTCAAATTTTGCGAGATGCTTGTAAGCCCATTTTTTGAGCCCAGGCGAGCGTCGATGCCTTTTTTCCTGGAGAGGTCTAGATGCAAAATGTCACATCTTCAATCCTTCCACTATCTTCACTGAAAATTTCAACTCATTATCTTAAGTCGTTTAGGAGGAGATCTCAGTACAAGCCAACAATCTAAAAATCAGAAAATCTTCCGTATCTCACAACCGGAAGTGACGTCATCAACACCGAAAATTTCCGACAAGGTTCAGATAAATATCTATCAGAACTGAAAGTTTGATGAAAATCAATCGAACCGTTTTTGAGAAATCGCGTGCACAAAATAGGTAAGAAAAATAATAATGATAGGGAAAAAAGAAACCGAACGAAAACAATAAGGTCTTCCGTTTGGGACGAAAGACCTTAAATAAGAAATTATAGTTAAAGAGAAATATACAGTGCAAAGAGAAAATATGTAATACAAATTTTAATTAAAAAAAATTTAAAAAATATATATTTTTTTAAATATCCAAAGTCTCTTTTTGTCAATACAATAAAAAACTTTAAAACACTTTTCGAAATATTTCAACCGTGTTACCGGCCTTCATCAGTCGTGTTTATTGCATAGCAACTCAACAGCGAACAACGTATTATGACGTCACAATGAACATAAAAATTGAGAGGCAACGTCATGCACATCGTCGCAAACCACGGCCAAGATGTACGATCCTCTCCCATTCTGGCCGTGGTTGAACGAGGAGAGAATTCGTCGTAGCTCATTAAAATTTTGACCAATGCGAGTAAAGCATAGTCGGAAGATGAACTTTATCGCGACCTTTCAATATCCGATCGCAGTAAAGGAAATATTTCTTGTATACTGTTGACGTCAGTTGTTGATTTCAATTTGCGATAGAAACAAAACTTGCCACTGACTGAACATGACGTCACAATAGAGAGACGTAAATATTCAATATTACGACACTTTTTGTGATCAAGCAGCCACGGGTAGGAGAGAGCTATATGCGGACTCTGGACCGTGGCTTGAGACGATGCGTCATGCAATAAAATTGCGCCAAAATCATCTGAAAATATTGTGAGAGCAAAAATTGTACTTGTGTTATCAAAATTTTTATCATACAGAATAAAATACTAGAATACAGGTTATATTAAAAAGATGATTTTAAAGTATATATAAATGTATATCTGTAAAAATAAGTATCACAATGTCACACAAATGTTCACAAATCCAATTCAAAGACAGAAGTGTTCCCTTTTGTTGATACCAAATGGTATATAAGTGTTCAACTTTTTCTTCCAAAGATTTTCTCTATATTTGCGGTGAATGTCATTTTTATACAGTTTTTCAATGCCTATTATATTATAATCTTTTGCTGTATGTACACCTGAATTAAAATGAGAAGCCACAGGATCATTTGTTTCCCTTCTAATTAAAGACAAATTTAAAACATGTCTTTGATATAATCTATCACCAGTTTCTCCCACATACACTATTTTGTCACATTTTTTTTACAAAAAATTCCATAAACAACATTCCTTGATTTACAATTAATATAATTTTTCACTTGAAAAGTTATAGAAAAATTATAGAAAAAATAAAACGCGATGTGATCGTATTCCCCTTGTGTTGACCTATTCAAAAGGATTACCGAATATTCATAACAGTTTGAAGAAAAGACAAAAAATTCTTGAAAATTTCGATCGCCTGAAACTCGCGTTCAAAAAGACCCCAATCGTTGCCTATAAATGAGACAAAAATTTGAAAGACATTTTAGTGTATAAAAACACAACTTATTTTTTAAAAAAAAGGAAATTTATGTGAGCCATGTGGTGCTAAAGATGTATTTTGTGTAAATTTGTTGTGAAAACCAGCCAGTTTGAAGATAATAACGGATACACTTTTCAAGTGAAAAATTATATTAATTGTAAATCAAGGAATGTTGTTTATGGAATTTTTTGTAAAAAGTGTGACAAAATAGTGTATGTGGGAGAAACTGGTGATAGATTATATATTTTAAAAAATATATATATAATACAAATGTTTTGTTTTTTTTTAAAATAATATACAAATGGAAAATATATAATGCAAATAAATAGATATCATATCCACTGGAAAAATATAGAATACAAATGGAAAAATAACACAATCCAAATAAAAAAATTATACAATACAAAGGAAAAAAAATACAATAGAAATGGAAAATTATATAGATCTATTAATAAAAAATTAAATTATACAATACAAATGGAAATTTAAACAATACAAATTGGAAAATTCGAATATAGCAACGTTTGACATGCAGTAGATTTCACCCATCGTCGATTTGCTGTTTTTATTTGTCTATCAAATACCACGTGATCATTACGCAATTTTATTGCGTCACAAAGGAACTAAGTAACATAAAGTGATAGAAAATAAAGAGACCTATGATATACAGCTAAGTGATAGTTAAATAAGCATAAAACTCATATTAACATCTCAGCTGGAAATTAACAAAGTAAACATGTTGCTACGATACTGCACAAGTTTTGGTGAGAAAATAGTCCGGTTACAATTTCCGTGGACGCCGTTTTACATTCACTCACGTGACTTTGAAACATCCGGGTTTCTGTTGGTAAGGCCACAGCATAAAGGCCGGAAAACACGACTCCTTGGTTAATTGAGGTATTTTTTTTATCAGTCAGTTAATTAACCTGATACTTTACAATTGTTGAATTGACAATGGTCAGTAGAACCACGGGCGATATGAAATACGTAACGCCTACGGTATATTAACACGCCTTTCATGACAAAGCATGCACAGGAGTAATTAACGATGGTGAAAATGTAAACACGTGCATTGTAGCGTACATACAGAGCAAGTTAATGAAACTTATGGTATTTTATTTATTGTCTTGAATTCTAAATATGATTTCAAAGAATAGAAAGTTTATTTTCATTGATATAATAGTGCTTATGTTGCTTGTTAATAAAAATAGACATGAGTAGGAATGCTACCTTCTATACAAGTTATATTAATAGGATTATGCATTTCATAGAGTGTGTCTCCTATCCACTAGTTTATTTTATCAAGTTATACTGACATTTACCTGAGTTGGGTAGTTGAAGCTTTCTTATTGAGTTTATAAGCCATAAAGCGGTTTATGAAAAAGCATAAACAGTTCCAACCCAAGTAATACCCATTACAATTATGTTGAAGTAGTAAAATTTCTGACGTTTTCCAGGCTTTTTCATGATTTGGATATTTTACGTGCCAGGAAAATTTCACAACCGGAGCCATTGTAAAAACTGGAAATTTCGGCGTCTCCAACTGAAGCCTATTTTCAATACTTGTGAACCGAATTAAATGCAGAACTTGCAATTTATCAATAGCACACTGCCTCTAGTACTCACCAATATTGATGAAAAGAAAATATCACTCCACATTTCAATACAAATCTTGAAAGATTTTAAAATGCAAGAAATGACAACAAAACTCCATGGTATGATAAATATTTTGACGGACTGTATATTTTATAAACTAACAATAAAAATGATGTTGATGAGTAATAAAGCATTGTACCACTTATAAGTTGTGAATTCAGCATTTAATTCAGTTTACAAGTATCAAAAATCAACCCGATAATGCTGCCTCCAGGTGGAGGTGGCAAACTCCAAGTTTTCATAATGGCGCCAGTTCTGACATTTTCCTGGCACGCAAAAGATCAAAATCTTGAAAAAGCCTGGAAAACGTAAGATATTTGAGACTAATGTTGATTCGAGTGCGAAGAGTATACCCTGGTGCTGATATTGTAGATTGTAATCTGGAAAGTGGTGTGTGTACGATGGCCAATAGCAGCCGTCAATTTACGCTTTACACACATTAGCGAGGTGTACACTTCATACACTTTTTGGTTTAGATGTAATGTGTTAGTCAGTTTTCAGTGAAAATGCTGTACACGTTACACACATAACATTAGTGTAAATTGACGGTCGCTATCGGCCATCGTATGTATGCCTGTTCGAGTCATGTTCAGCTTTGGGAATTGTATACATGTTTTGTGTTCTGTATATGTTGATGTATGTTAACAAATCATGCTTATTAATATTATTGAATCTATGTTATGCCTCCCATGAGACCATGATTGGCAAATAAATCTATAATTTCATGCAATTTAAATTAGATCTAGATAATGTTGTTACTGGATATTATTTGTAATACTCAGACAGGCTATAATAAAGTGGCATTTACGGAGAATTGTTATAAATAGTTGTAGATCTTCATATTCACATTTTAATCACAAGTTATTGCAATTTACTGGAAGAAATGCAATCATGTACAGGTTGTTCCTAAGAGTTGAAATATCAGGGGACTTAAAAAAGGAGAAGGGGGATTGGGGTCTTTGGAGATCTTTTCCTAACAGGGGATAGATCAGGAATACCAAATTAACCAGGGGAAGCCATCATTATAGGCTGGAAAATTCTCCTACCTCGGGTCTTAGGGACAACCATTTCAAAATATATCATGAAGATTCACAGTCAGATTTCTTCTAATTTCATTTAAAAACTTTGAAACTCATTGGTGAAAGGCATTTTGTGCATGTGTAACAATTGTGCAAGAAAGAAGTAGTTAGATAGCATGATTTTATAGGCAAGCTATATTTTATTTTGTAGAGAAGTCTGATCTGAATAATGTCAGACTCCAAGGATGATAAGGGAGATGAGGAGAAGACCTATGGGGGATGTGAGGGACCTGATGCTATGTATGTAAAGCTGGTGTCATCCGACGGCCATGAATTTATCGTCAAGAGAGACCATGCTTTGACTTCGGGAACCATAAAGGCTATGTTGAGTGGCCCAGGTAAAAAAGTCTACTTCTGAAAAGAAAACAGGAAACATACAACATAATTTTTAATTTAATTTAAATGCTTACAGCTCAAGTACAAATAGACACAAGTTTAATGAATTTTTTTGTGTTTTAGGCCAATTTGCAGAAAATGAGACAAATGAAATCAACTTTAGGGAAATCCCGTAAGTATGACAAATCTGAAATAATTCCAATAAATTCTAAGCAGAGTTATTAAAACAATTTCTGGTTCTTAGATAAGGCCAGGTAAAATTAATCTTTAGATTCTCATCCTAATTTGCTAAAAAATTGGGGCGGGTGGGCGCGTTTTATTTTTTATTTTTATAATTGTGAAATTGTAAGTATCAACAAAACATGGACTCTTCGTACACATTTTTTCATTATGTTAATGCCAATATAAATAGATTTTTTTTCATATTCTTTTAAATATTTAAAGAAAATTCTTGCTTTAAAAATAATTAGATATTTATTGTTAATTAACAAATTATCAAGTACACATATACGGCACAAGCAAAACAAAATGAGGTGGGGTTCTGATACCAATAAATTTTGTATGCATGACTTCTCATCGGCCTTTCCTTAAATACCCATTAGTTTTACCTACAAATCCCTCTGTTTTCTGTAAAATATCATAGATTTCCACCTTCCTCAAAAATTGGATCGTTCCTGAGACTTGACATGTTCGACAATAAAATAGGTTATATTTACAAAATCTATAAAATATTCTAATAAAATATCCTACCGAAAAAACCTAAGGCTGTCAGAACATTTTTTAGATTTAACATTTTCTTAGCGCTAAACATTCTCTAAAGTCTGCCTACGATGTTTTATTTTTTTTTCAAATCAAAATCACACAGAGTTGGAGATCGTTAAAACTTGACGAGGTGTCATTTTCCATGTCTATTTTTATACTTAGTCTTAAAAACCTTGCTCATGCCAGTGATGGTATCTAGATCTGTTTATGCTATTATTTTTTCTCTGCCTTCTCTATACTGACAAGTAATCTTTTCCTTACATACTGTATAGGGGATTAATTTCACGGGTTGTAATTTTCACGTTTTTCTCTCATCTGACACGATCGCGGTTTCTTGAATTCGCGGAATTGGTATATAATAAAAGTTACCTCCCTTGTCTATATCCGTTTAATCCATAATTTCTACATGTACACAAAACTAATCAGCGTTGTGTCTTTATCTCACGAACCACAGGGCAGGATAATATGAAATAGTAAGATTTTATAAATAATTGACGATTAATGAAAACAAGTTCAGTTATCAAATGTCAATGACTATAAACTTCAAATGACTTTGCTATTACGATGAGTGC
>NW_026918186.1:0-13719 GCF_032062105.1 Saccostrea cuccullata
GCATATGCAAAACCACAAACTATGGGGGATTCTTTCTTCACAATTTACAAACAGCGATTACAGGTTTTACATTGTTTTATACAAATTAATTAATGCACTGTATGTAAATTTTTATTACCTTTAATTTTAAAACAATTCTGATGTCCCTACTTTGAGACATAAAAACGATATCATATGACTGATAGCCACTGTATAAAGGAGTAATAAGTACATGTATAGATATTACATTTTGCCTTTGCAAAACATGTACCCTTTGAGTTTTTCATACAATTAATATTAAACATTAATAATATTCTTCAAAATTGATTTCATTAGTCATGTATATATTTTCACATAATTTGTGAACAAAATTTGTTGCATACAACAAGATAAAGTTCAGAGAGACAAAATCATTGAACGTTAAAATTAACTGATGTTAACTCATTTTTAACAAACTGGGTATAATGAACTTAAAATATTAATCATAACTTTTAAAATAAGGTATTCAATATAATAAGTAACTACAGTGCTATATGTTTTATACTCATCACAAGTAAATTACAAGCTAGTACACATTACATATGATGAAAAACTAAACATCACTGGCAATTAGTGATATATATTTCAAGATGATTATGAAAAGTACTCAGTACTTATAAAAAAAACTATAAGAGGATAAATATTGGCACTAAAAATGATAGGGATATAATTATAAATATCTGTGTATATAAGGAAAAAAGAACACCCAACAATTCAAAATAAAGAAAACAAAGTACAATATACAGATAAGCATTTTATCATAAGTATAAAGTTTGGACCATCTGAACAATACGTACTCTTTGTTTTTGAATATATACATAGTCATAAAAGGAAAAACACATGTTAATAAAAAGAAAACAACAAAATACTGTTTAGACATGCAATTTTGGCCCCTTAACAAGTTTAAATAGTATCAATCAAAATTCAAGATAGTCAAAAAACAGACATACACTTAATCAAGAACCACAAAAAAATTTGCTTTAATTTATATTGGCTAATTAGCACAATAAAATAAAATATCATAAATAATAAATACAATTCACAAATTTACTTTCATAAACTGTCTCAAAAATTGGATAAATTGTAATCTGTATCAAGAGATTTTTTTTTACATTGACCTGAAAAGATCTGAATAGTGGATAGCAATTTCAAGCTCTAGAAAGGTTAACTGCACTTTAAATTGGTATTAAGAATGGAATCTAGAACTCTGTAATGATGCTTCAGAGTAATTTACATCTATAACAAGATGTTTATGATATACAATATCAAGGTAATTACAGCTTTTTAGAAAAGTGTCATGGAATTCTACAGCAATCTACATAAACAATATCATACAAAGGGTGATCAAAAAGTTCCCAAACTAATTGAATACCTTTCAAAAAAGAAATGATATAGGGTTTCAGTGTTGAAAATTTTTCAAAGTAGTCCACTCTGATTTAAATGCGCATCTGTAACCGTTCTGCCCAGGCATGGATCACGTGATAAAGGCATTTATGTGACATCCTCATCAGCGTTCTGTCACAAATGCTTTAAGATTTTTCTGACTCTTATATTTCTTACCATGCAAGTTATTTTTTACAACAAAAATAGCCAGTTTGTCAGAAATATAGATAGATAATGATATCCTTTTCCAGAATGAGCATGGTGACCATCAAAACCCAAGTACTCTGTCTTTGGAGCGTCGTTTACTCCATATGTATAGACTATGGGTGCCTTCTTTTTTATCATATCTGATATGTTTAAAGTGTAAAGTAAAGGATATTTAAGGGATTTACTGAATATATTATTGTTAAGATATTCAACTATTTTTCTAACTGTAAGTTGGCGATCTTTCATATTAAATAACTTAACAAAGGACACATCTCTTCCCCAGCTTGGTTTCATTAGGCAACAGAACAAACATCATTTTTTAACAACACCCTTCCTTCTCTTAAACAATCAATCCAATTAATGACTTAACTTCTGGCAAGTCTTTTGTCTTCATAAACCATGTACAAATTATTATAAGGTTCTGCAGAGGAATGTCCAAGATCAATGTTTAACTCTACAGCTGCTCATTTCTTGAATACGACCGAGTCAACTATTTTTTGTTACAAGTGACCTCCACATTGACGTCATTTTCACATTGTGACGTGGGGCAAAACGTTTCATTACACATGCTATTTATTGAACATGTATATGATTCTATGTGTCCCAAATTTCATTCTGATCCTGTGGTTTTGTAAATATAGAGATAGTTCGCAAACTTTTTGATCACCCCTCCTATATCCACATAAATACGTACATCTTATGATTGTCTTGGTTTGCGAGGCAAACTTTAACAGGAATTAAATAATGCACCAAGAGGTTTCACTGTAAATTACATCAACAGTAAAAAAAACATTTTTTGGTATAATGTAGATCTATAAACATAATAAAGTTTCCATAGTAGCTCTGTTCAAGCTATGTAGAAAAGCTTGATCACCATATAGGAAAATCTAAAGTAGTTCTGTTCAAGCTTTGTGGAGGAGCTTGGTCAGTAGATAAAAAATCTACAGAAGTTTTGTTTAAACTTTTTGGAAGAGTGGTCACTAGATAGGAAAATAAAGAGAAGTTCTGTTTTAACTTTGTAGAAGAGTTTGTCACTAAACAGAAAAATCTATAGTAGTTCTGTCCAAGATTTGTAGAAGAATTTGTCAATAGATAGGAAAATCTACAGTACATGTAGTTCTGTTTAAGCTATATGTAGATGAACTTGGTCACTAGATAGTAAAATCTACGGTAGTTCTGCTAAAACTTTGTAGAAAATCTTGGTCACTACATACGAAAATCTACAGAATTTATGTTCAAGCTAGAAGAGCTTGGTCACTATATAGGAAAATGCTGGCCAGCAGTTTCTACAGATTCAATATAGTGTATGTCAGCAGTTTTATTTGCTATTTTCAAGACCTTGATCATCAGTAGATCTTGAAGATTTACAGTATAATTTAGGCCAGCAGTTTCTATAGTAGTTCTGTTCAGTCTATGTAGAAGAGCTTGGTCAGTAGATAATCAAGATTTACAGTGTAATGTAGGCCAGCAGATTCCACACAGAAAGTCTGTTCAGGCTTTGTATAAGAGCTTGATCAGTAGATCATAAAGATTTACAGTATAGTTTCTACAGCAGTTTTTACATTAACTGTACCACAGGGCATAGAAGAGAAGCTTATAATCATCAGCAGTTGATAATGATGTTTAACAGTAATAAGTGGCTTCTATAGAAGTTCTGTTCAGGTGAAGACCACGCTGCGTAGGAGAGGAGCTTGATCGTCATCCTCCTGAGGGGGGTGCATGTTACTGTCCTCTGGGAGGGACCCTGACACCGCCCTCTTAACAGGGGACCTCTTCAGTGCCGGCTGGGATTTACTCTTTATCATTGCCTGATGGGCCTGTAAACGAAAAAATGAATCACAGTCATTTAAATTTCTATTTACAAAGCTACAGGATAATTAAGCAATTAATGATGAAAATTTATGAATTTGGTTATATGAGTGATGGATGTCTAAAATAAATGATAATCTCTAGCTTGCATTTAGGAAGCTGGTAATACAAAGCTCAGCATTTTAGCATTACATGTAATTTAAATTGATAGAATTTTGAAGGCATAGCCACATTAGTTTTTTTTTTCTTTCAAGCTTTGACATTTTATTAGTTATTAAGCAGTTTTACTTCTGAAAAATACATTCAAGCCAATATTTTCATCCACAGTCTTTTAAAAGTTAAAACATTTTTTTTTTTAATTTTCTATGACAATCCCTTTTTAAAAAGTAAGATTGAGATCAAAAGTGAGTTTTATGGCTCCCGAGCCAGGTCTGGTAAATACTGCAGTTAAATATTCTCAATAGAGTTTTTTCTCTACACAATGCTAAATGAATTATTTAGAAAACAGTTGTGAAGTGGTCATAAATCTATTCATTAAACACTGATCTTAATTTTTATTCTCAAAAGATTTAAACAGAAAAAAAATGAATTAAACATCACACATCAAACTGTGTTTTGAAAATATCAAAAAGATTATGTCTTAAAAAGTAAGTACCCTGAAACTACATGTACAATGTATATAGGAATGTGTGTACATGTATCACCTGTATATATTGAGCAAAACTTTTGATACATTATGATATGATAAAAGATATTTATCTGAAAGTTATGCTAGTATTACAGCTAGTAGCAATAAACATTGTAGAATCGGTTATTATCATCTACAATGGCATGATTTATGTAGTCTATAGAATACAGATGTATGACTGCAGAATCATAGGGACTTTTTAACTATGTTTAATTTTCATTCAATTGTTCTGAACCCATTTCTAAAGAATGATTATATCATAATTTAGGTCAAATTTACATTGGGAGGAAAATTATTTGGCAGTTTGACACAGTATCACTTTGCAAAAGCTTTTATGCATACACATATATTATATTTAGTTAATTTATGAAGAAAAATTTGCTAATTTTTTACTTATGTTAAGTAATTGTGCAAAAAATTAATAATTTTATTCTGGAAGAATCTACAGGTATATGTATATTAAAACAAACTTGAAATATAGTTTTAAATGATGGAGATCAAGAAATGTTAAATACAAAAGCTGGCCTGTCAATTGCAGATTCATAGAGATTTATAAGCTTATGCTTTCTAAGTATAAACAAAACATCAAATTATAACTGACATCATGCTATAAAGCTACTGGAGATCAAGGGAGACAACAGAGACCATATATAAGTCACCACTCACTAAATCATCTAACTCAGTTGGGTTACTGGCAGAAGGGAGATTACTCCTGTCATGTTCGAGGGAGTGAAGTCGATTAAGCATCTAAGTGTAAAATAATAAAGCAACTGTGTACATTGAGCTGGAATATCTTATAATTATATTCGTTCATTTTCACATAACAGGTAGGGCATATTAAACAAATTGGGGAAGAAGAATTTTAAAGCAATATGAGATGCAAATTTGACATGGGAAAATTTTGTTGCAAATTTGTAATCAACTATTTCAATGATAGAAAAAAGAACATTTATATATTTCTAATGTACATATTTGCGATGTAAGAACTTTTTATAAGCTTTTATTGAAGCAAAATTACATTATTGTCGTCCTGTACAATAATGATTTCTTATTTAGTGCTATACATTCGACTGTACAGAAATATTTCTTATGAAACAATTTCAAATATTATTTTGGTTTTATTTATCATAAGAGTTTAAAATACACACAAATCAATCATAATAACACATTTTTACAGCAAAATAAATTTCTAAAAAAATTTTAAAATGCAGCTCATATTGCTTTAAAAAATATATAGAAAACTTTTAATACATGTACCAAATAGAATTAAGGCAGAGACACATATAAAGGTAATTCATAGTATAAGTGTATTAACAGGTTTATACAAATTGTTGTTAATACATGGTAAACTAAAAGATTAATACATAAACCATCAAAAGTGACAAGAAGACAAAATGTTTTTCAAATGGATGAAAAAATTATTGCAAAAACATAATATGGGTGGATAAGAAATATTTAAGCTAACAACCTTAAAAAGAAAATAATTTTAAATTTGCATGAAAAAGAGGGTATATGTATATAAATCCAAGCTAGACTTACATTTCTCCTGGCCTTTGCCCTGGCGACCTGAATTCTTTGGTGGATATCTATGTAAACATCTGTCTCGTCAATTATCTCCTCCTGAATTAATTCTTCGATCACGTCTTCCAAGGTTATTATTCCAATGATCTGAAGAAAACAGAAATACATGGATGATGCATATTTATCAAAATATGATTACCGGTATATTTAAGTGTTTAATCATTCATATTCTTGATAGTATGTTACTATGATTGGCTTTATCAAACTCTCGCTAATGATTAAATCATTATTAAAACATGGAGTAATCTATCATAGTATAATGCAGTTGTGTGAACATAATACTTTAACATAATCAAGAAATGAAGACAATGCATTTAAGGGGTGGGGGCTCAATTTTGTAAATGCTGAATAGGAAAAAAAATTCAAACAGTCATCATCCTAAATATTTGGTCATTAATTATCCACACCTCATTTGTCTCTGGCAGAAATTCCACTTCATAACCTTCAACTGTCTCTGTTATTTCTGTGTGTTTTCTCACAAATGCTAAGTGACCTGTAAAGAATTAAAAATAAAAAAAAAATCAAGTAAAAAGTGAAAGCAAAGATTTTTTTTTCATATTAAAAGGGTGCCTCTATAGTATAACATCTAGTATTCCACTTAACTGAGATTACAAATATCTAGCGCACAAATTGTAATCTTACTAAATGTAAAAAAAAAAAAAATCAAGTTTTGACCAAATTTGATTACTCTACAGATATTTCTTGCATCGAATAAAAACTGGTTTACATTATAGACTCTGATATTTTGATATCAAACAGTTACACTGTTAAGCCTCTTACTTTTTCCTGTTTGGAACATATTTAATAGATCATAGAGTGGCAAGTCATCATTGACATGCATCAGGTTTGTCGTGCATTCATTCTTCAGTAGGTCTCGGACTGGGGTCTTATCCTCTGGGTTTAACATGATGTAGTTTTTTACCAGCAGGAGACCTACCACATTACTTGCATCATGTTCATACACAGGAACTCTTGAGTGAGCCTGATGGAGAATCTGAAACAAAATACCACCGTATGTCTTGAATATGCTTTAAGTATGCTGGAATTAATTTATGTGGAAATTTTTTAGCTGCATAGAAATAACAACAAGTGGGAAAAGTACTTTTATGGTGATACCAGGAAGCTAATCTAAAATGGAATAATTTCCATGTACCTAATATGGTTAGATAATTATGACAAACCTTGCACATAGTAGCTTTGTCCATCACTGCATCTGCATCAACCATAAACACATCACAAAGCGGCAACATGGCATCCTTCACAGTTTTATTCTTCATGTCAAGGGCACCCTAAAATGAATCAAAGTTTCAATCTTTCTGTGAAGGGAACCTTATAACAGAATCAAAGGCTTTACGTTAATGTCAAATGCTACTACCAAAAAAACTCATGAGCTAAAGATTTCTCTTTATGTCATGGTACCAAAAAAAAAATCTGAAAAATCTTGGTCTTCTCTCATTGTTTGGAGTCACTTACAAAACAGCAATTTAAGGATCACTTTCTTAGAATCCTCTATGGTAAACATCTTCAGAAACCAAATGATAATTTCAGTGTAAATTGTATCCTTTTTAAGGTTTTCTATACCTTAATTATTAGAACTTCGTCAATGGACAGAGGTTCATCATCATCCTCATCCTGTGTGTGGTGTACATTGGCTTCAGAGTTAGGACCATGCAGATCTACCAGAACTTTGAGCTGGGCTCGACGGAAGAAAGTCCCGTGGTCCTCACCCAGAACACAGTCTAAGAGCTTGGACAGTGGCCAGGCTATTATAAATAGGAGGGCCATCAGCAGGTAAACAATGCTGCAGAAAGAAAAAAGAATGTTATTGTGTTATACGAACAGTTGATTAATTTTTCTTGCATGTATACATAATTTATTGTGCATTTAAAATGTATCTATGCCACTTTAACATATCTTCAAAGAACAATACATGTACCGGTGCATGTACTCACTGAGCCTAACAGGGTGATGTAAATGTAATTCTTTGCAATTCATTAAATCAAGTTGAGCTTACTTTAATAAAGTCATTGTCTAAAGCTTGCAATTTTTTCTGTTTACTTACGGGGCTAATGTCGCTTCAATGGCCAGTCCAAATCTGGTACATATTGCTTGTGGAACAACCCTACAATTCATTAGTTAAAAGGTCTATGTAATTTCTGAATGTTGATTTCTCTAGCAATAACTTTTACGAACAATCTTGTACCGTACATTATAAAGTCCATCCAAAAAAAAAATAAACTCATATCTACATGTACATTATTCAAAAAAAAAAAGAGTTACATAAAATATATACTTGATACAACTTTACTCAAATTATTATTGAGCAAATATATATGTTCTAAAACTGCCCAAAGTCTTTAAATCTTTTAGGCTATCAAAACACAATGTAACACATTCGAAAGGTAAAGTATCAGTTCTACCGAATTCATTGAACTTACTCTCCAAATATAAGTACAGCAGTGACAGAAACAAGAATGGCTATCACGGGACTAGAGATTCTGTCTAAGAAGATTGGCATGGCCTCCACCGCGGCGGCGTTAGCCAGCAGTAATGTGACAAGGAGAAGGTGGTGTCTCTTTACGATGGGGAGGATCTTCTTGGCCTGTCTCTGTTGTTTTGGGGTTCCCCCATCCTTCATTATTTTAAGGGTCATCAGATCCAGAGAGAGAAGACCCATAGTTAACCCTGACATCAGACCTGTGTAAATAAAATTTCATTATCAAGTAACATCAAGGATATTTTACCCCTTACCAATTGAAAAATCCTTTTTAAATAAAAAATGTGTCCTTTTATGCAATCGGAAAATCGGGATATTATTATAGTTACAACGCAATACAAAAAAATTTAATATTTTACTCATAATAAGTTTATGAAATGATAAATTAAATTCATGCACATGCAACGAGAAAAATAACATTGAAAAATAAGCACTTCAAGCTGTTCTTCAAAATATAAATGCATAAAGCCATTTCATTATAATAGTGTTCTCAGGTGTAGGATTACTTAATCTCACCCGGAAAAGTGAAAGTAAGAGCAGAGTAAATTCGAGAACGTTCGATATTATACCTGCAAGCAGCACAAGACCCACGTAAATGCCCAGGTAAATCCAGAACCATTCATCGGTGTATGTGAGTGGTTCTTCTTCCACGAATATCGTGCCATTGCAATTAATTTTGTTATGAAGCAATTGACACGTTATGTTAGTCATGACATCGGTACAGGGTGGTGGTCCGTGCTCTGTTTACATCAACTCATACGAAATCTTCCTTCCTTTGAGGAGAGTTTTTCCATGTGAGTTGTCTTTCTTTCATTATCAGTTGGCGCAAAATTTGGACCTTTTCCCCGATTTTAAAACTAGTAAATAGTGTTATGTTACTTCCTTTTCAGTTTAAAATTAACACATTGAGCATTTCACATATTTCTAACTGCTCCTATGCTTAAAAAAGTCCATTGGAAGCAAAATTTATTTTTAAAGGGAGGGGGAGGCATCACCAACAAGAGGAAACTACTAAACAAAATAGATAAAACTAGTGGTACTAGCTGTTAGCAATGAGCTCACTAAATGATACGATTGAAAACCCCGCCTCCCTGTGTATATAATGACAAAGTCCATATTTTTGCTCTTGGAAACCCGAAATAAGTGTCAGATCAAACAGTAAAATAGAATGACATTGACATTGTGTATTAAAAAAAATTATTCAGTGGTACAAAAGGAGTTGCAGATATAAGCTTAAGAGATGGGCACCTTCAATATCTTAGAAAGAATGGCCGTATCCTTGTTTAGCTCAAGGAAATCCAAAATATGTGTCCGATCCCAAAAAAATAGGATGTGCACAATGTCACCACGTAACAACTAAAGATTCTATGAAAGTCTTATTCATTTCATTCAGTGGTATAAGAGGAGTTGCGGATAAGAGATTGGTACCCTAAAAAAGAGTAACGGACGGACGGACCATGCAAAGGTCTGTACGTCCGTTACGCTTCGAACGGGGTACCCATTTCTTATCCTCAACTCCTCTTGTGGAGACTTTCACAGAATCTTGTTACATAGCGCCATTGTTCACCTCCAATTCGGACACAAATTTTTAGTTTGCCATGACAAAACATGGACATTGCCATTCTTTCTGTAATATTAGGGGTATCCATATCTCATGCAACTCCTCAGTCTTATGCCACTTCAAATAAGATTTAATGATACTTTCACAGATTCCTTTTAACATAGTGCTTTTGTACACCTTTTATTTTACTTTTTGATCTCACTTTTATTTTGGATATTTCAGAGCAAGACATGCTCTTTGTCATTATAATCATATGGGTGGTGGAGGGGGTATCTTTTAGTGAGCTCAGTGCTCACACTACCTCTATTTTTTTTATTATAATAGCACTAATTTGACTTGCAGCACAATGATCACTTGCAAGGTTATTTAGGATACACAAGTTCATCGTCATTTTAGTTCCTTCTGTAATCCTTCTGTAATCCAGAGTGTTTTCCTGTTCAACACTTGTACACGTGTTTATGATTGTATATTCCTGTTTAGTATGTTATGTACAGCTTAATGATCGAGTAGATATAAATTTAGGTGCCTCTCCACATTTGTGTCATCAATCCTTTTTTATACCCCAGCTTGAAAAACGGGAGGGTATATAGTAATCGGGATGCCCGTCCGTCCGTCTGTTACGCGTTGGGGTACCCACCTCTTATCCGCAACTCCTCTTATACCACTGATTAAAATTTGATGAGACTTTCAGAGAATCTTTATTACATAATGCCATTGTGCACCACCTATTTTACATTTTGATCCGACACATATTTTGGGTTTCCCGTAGCAAAACATGGACATTGTCATTATATTCTTACCTATGGTATGACGTGAGATGTGGTGGCTTCTGATAACATGGGACACCACGAGTTATTCCTCATTACACATTACAGTAAAACAATACAGAGAGGGCAAGAGATCTTCCAAAAGATCTATATACACGTAACAAAGCTTGAGCTAGTACTTTTTGATCTGACACACACATTTTGGGTTTTCCATAGCAAAACGTGGAAACTGCAATTATATTCATAATAGAATCGGGGGTGGGGGGGGTATCATTTAGTAAGCTCATTGCTCTTATAGAACCTATTCCCCATTTTCAAAAGTGAGTTATCTCCCCTCAAAATCGGAACTCTTCAACACTAGCATAACTTCCGCGGACTACATGTTACGATAATCCAACAAAATAGTGATCAACTTACACGCTGAATTTAAAAATTTTAAAAGAAGGAAATGGTTTGCATTTTTTTTAGATAATAAATTATTTTATAAAGGGTTGTTAGCCCCCCCCCTTTCTAAAGCTATACGAATTAGCCAGGCACCTATAGCATCGTCTTTAAAAGGGGGGGGGGGGGGTAGCCAAAGAAATTTTTTTTTCTTACCTGGAAAAGTTGGCAAGCAAAGAAAAACCTTGCCCTAAAAGTTGAAAAAGCTAATACTTATTTCAGTACCAGTTCCTTGGCATACAATACTACATTTCCCTTATATAACTTTACCGTAGTATAAACTGAGTGTGTGGGGTGGGGGGGCTGGGGTTGACAACCTGTCTATCAATGAACATTTTCAATAGAAAAAGTAATATTGGGAAAAAAGTGGGGGTTGGGCTAAACCCCTTGACCCTGCACTCCTCCCCCCCCCGTGCGTACAGGTACAGAGAATATGTAAATGGGTTGAACAGCTGAAAATGAACCAAAGTTGTGAAAATTAATATTATTATTAGATTTTTTAATTGTGAATTCAATAAAATTACGGTACATATATTTTTTCACAGATGTACATGTATGTCAGTTACACGGAGTCTCTCTCTCTCTCTCTCTCTCTCTCTCTCTCTCTCTCTCTCTCTCTCTCTCTCTCTCTCTCTCTCTGATATTGTTTATTTACACACTTTGCAAAAAATGAATAACTTATAAAAATAAATACATGTACTTACACTGAAAGGATTTTAAAAAAATAAAATAACACTTGAGAAAAGATTGTTTTCAGTTAATTAACGAGAAATACGCTAGGAAATTATTGTATCAATTTCGTGTTTCTGCTCTCAATTCTCTGATCTAAAACAAAATGTGTATTTTACTCGGGAATATACATGTACATATGCTTAGATCCTACACTAAAACTTTGATTAAATGCAGCTCAGACTTTATACGACATATGTAACACGAATTCAGGTCGAAGCTATTTTAATTAGTCTTTCTTCTTTACATGAGCACATGAGATTAAATTATTCATTTAGAATTCCATTCAAAGTTTTAATACTAAATAGTGAATCAATTATTTTACAAATAGAAAATTCTAGAAACACGGTTAATTCAAATGAAATAGGCCTTTAATTGTCACCAAATGTGTTCTTGTAAGTAAAAGTTCTATGTTATGACATACAATCGAGCAAAAACGCAGTTTCTTGGTATCGGTAGCGGAAGACGAACTACTGCTGTATATGCAGCAATTTCAGAGGTAAAACTGTAGATGGACATGTCATCAGTCTTCAAAAAATTCCTAGAGATACAATAAAAATATGGCTGCAGCAGGCTAGATTAATTCGTAAAAACTTTATAACTAAAAATTTGTTCCGCACATTTTGTAAATAATGATGATCCGTCTGCAGAACATCCACTACCGAAAATTAGCTTTTTTGTTTGTGTTTTTTTTAATAGGCCTATTCGAATATGTATCAGCATTTTAATAGTAATTTGTTTTTTTTTTTTTTTTTGGGGGGGGGGGGGGGGGGGGGGGGAGCTACACAGCACCTTATTATAGTACTACACAGATTAATACAAATCCAGAAAGAGACTATGAGTGGGCAATTTAAAAAAAATACGAATCAGTTAAGATTTCTTTTTATATTTACAAACACAATAACATTTTTCCATATGACAGAGGCATACACCATGAACATGTTTACATCAAGAATTAACGTCCGCGGAAGTGACTTTATTTATAGCGCATGCGTATTAAACACAGTAAAAGAGTTCCCTTCAGGGGAAACAACTCACCTTTTGAAAATGGGGAATGTTTTTTCTATTAAATATATTTTATAGTGATATGACCTCATCGAATTGGGTATTACCCCTTCATATTGATTGCTGATAAACTGGTTCAAAAGAGTGGTATTATACCTATTCGCATTTTTACATTAAACTAGAGGAACTGTGAGCACTGACTCATGCATTAAATGATACACCCGTCTCCCTAATGATTATGATGGCAAAACCCTGGACACGTCATTTTTCTATACTAATGAGGGGAACTCCTCATATACCACTGAATAAAATTTAATGATTCTTTTAAGGATTTTGGTTACATTATGTCATTTTTCACCTCCTATTTTAACTTTTATTTGACACCCATAGCAAAATGGGCTTTGCCATTATAATCATACAGGATGCAGCTTGGGATATCATTTTGTGAGCTCAGTGTTCAAAGTACTTCTAGTTTACTACTTCGTTCTGTAAACAGTGGAAGGGAATGGAACAAAAAATCCCTTTAAAAAATGAAAAACTGCATGTTGCGATCGATTGTAGCAGAGTCTAAAAGCTAAACAGGTCAATGGCTAATACCTCTAAATTCAAAATGAAGACATAAAGTTTTTTTTAACTTTTTTGGGGGCTTTTGTGATGTCCTTGTTGTTTTTATTGTAAACTTCAAAATCCAACAAAAATTCAACAAAAAGCAGCTTCCCATTGTTGAAATATATAAGAGAATTTATTCATTCCTTTATCATATTCAAAAGACTTCTAAATCTTATCAATTCCTATTCAAGCCTCATTCCAATATCTGTCCTCTTAGTGTTTTGTCAAACAAATAAATATTGAATTTATTATCATTTATTAGTTTTTAATTCAGTTTAAAAATTTTCATTCTCACAACGTACGCCAATATGCTCCTGAGTCCACTTGTTCTTTTAACCGGATGTTTAAATTATGTGGTAAAATTCTTTAAAACATTAATCAGCTCTCAAAAAAATCAAGTATTTAGACCGAAGGATTTTAAAAA